>NC_061151.1:7155298-7379297 GCF_905220365.1 Vanessa cardui
TGACGATGTGTGATGTGACATTAGTCTTTCTAGACGCCGGATTGGTCTTGTAGTACGGGACAGCTTACACAACCAATAGAAACAGCTCCCTATCGCGCCGTTCGACGCTATTCGTCGCTATAGATTCTCGCGTCAGTTCGACCCGAGACAGCGAGTGCGTGTAAAGCGACGCGTCGAATTGACGAATATATTCGTATGATATTACAAGTTACTACGTTTGAGTAAAGATCATATTCGCATGAGAAATAAATATTGATAATTTGGGAAAGCGTACTCAATTCGGATGTGATCGGTTTTACGAATTTTGCCGGTGTGACATCTAAGTTGTGTCGTACTTACTATTCGCATCGACCATAAATTAAGGGTTTTTTTTCTTAGGAGTTCGCTTCGGGGAATCGTCTGCGAATGCCTATAGGCTGTGATGGTATTTCCATAATAAATTAGCGTTACCAAGAGATTTTAATGTACCTAATGTTTTGACATCACATTTTTTTTTTCTAATTATAAGTTTTATTTTAAGATTTCTAGTGATATTTTTTAATGTTAATCTTTTCTATGTTCTTTTTATAATTAAACGCCGCTTACCAAAGTGAATAAAGTGTTTGTTTAATATTATCTGCTTGTTAATACCCTTACTAAGCACCGTTAACAAAAAAAATGGCGAAAATAGGAAATTTTCTTTTTAAACTTAGACTACAACAACAACAACAGCCTGTAAATTCCCACTGCTGGGCTAAAGGCCTCCTCTCCCTTAGAGGAGAAGGTTTGGAACATATTCCAGCACGCTGTTCCAATGCGGGTTGGTGGAATACACATGTGGCAGAATTTCTATGAAATTTGTCACATGTAGGTTTCCTCACGATGTTTTTCTTCACCGCCGAGTACGAGATGAATTATAAAGACAAATTACGCACATGAATCAGCGGTGCTTGCCTGGGTTTGAACCCGCAATCATCGGTTAAGATGCACGCCTTCTAACCACTGGGCCATCTCGACTCAAACTTAGACTAAAATTCTTTAATTTAACATAGAAGCATTACATTAACTTATTGATGGTCAAATTAAAATCTGCTACCAGTTCGGAAAAAGGAACGCCCTGACCTGAGAAGAACCGGCGAAAGAAACTCAGCGGGTCTTTTTTTTTGACAAATTAATTAAATACATTATTGTGTATGAATAGTTTCATTCCCAAGGTGTGCTATCAAACATAAACTCACTAATTGTATAGTAACCTTTCGCACACAAGCGTTCATTAACAATTTTTTAAAATCGTCAACAGAAGCATTTTGAACGCTTTCTGGGATCCTGTTGTAGAAGCGTATACATTGCCCCACAAAAGAGTTACTGACTCTATGCAGTCGAGTAACAGGAGTAAGAAGAACTTTTAAGGATCGTTGGCAAACAAAATAATTGCTTATCAAATGATTACAGAATATATTCTACGTGTTTTCATTTAATTTATATTATAACGAATGATTTCTGTATCTGCTTGAGATACTCTGCTAATAGACTGATTGACAAATTACCATGACTGTTGGCTAATACTGTTAACTTTTTATAATACGCCGCTAGATGGCGCTTTCGACCGAAAATACCTGTTCGATTTTGCTAGTAATGTAACTAAACCTCTCTTGCTATGTATTACGAATAAGAGTCAAGATGAAGTTACTTTATGAATATTAACAAACTTTATACGAAAAATTATGGACAGATTTTTTTAATATCCAGACTCTTTCTAGTGGGTACATTTAAGGTAGATCCTAAATCCTGAGTTCCTGGGTTCGAATCTCAGATCGGGTCGATGAGTGTTTTTCTTGCGAAAAATTCAGTAGTATTCCCAAGTCTGTAAATCAGAAATGTGCCCAGTTCCGTGTCTTAAGCACGTAAAGTGTCGTATATGCTTTCCAGTCGTGGATTTGGGATTATTAGGAACTAAATGTAATACTACAATTAATTACACATTTACAGAAGGTAAGGTAACACCATATAAATTTCTCAGTTGGAAAAAAGCTCATCTTTCTTTAGGGATAGAACTTAAATTTTATTAGCAGGTTGTAAATATGTATATAAAGAGCTGTGAACCATGAATGTTTAAAAATCGTTTGATTTTGTTTTAGTATTGCTATTCAATAAGAGATGGCGCCTCAAGTTAAGTAGCTTCTTAACAATAGATGGCGTTACTGACAAAAACATTTTTTTTCTTAAGCTTTGCGAATAAATGAAAAGCTATATTTACGATCTACTTGTTTTTATATCTATTTTTAATTGTGTCCAATATCAAGACTTAATAAACAAATATATTAGTCACCGACTTGATGTAATCGTTATATACCTAATTATTTATACTTTTTTTATAACATGCCCATGTATAACCAACGGTATGTTCCTTTGTGCCTGTAATTACACTGGCTCACATACACTCACAACAATAGCAATAATTGCTATTTGGTGTTAGAATATATAGTGAGTGCATGGTACATCAATTAAGTTTTGGTCTAATTAATTTAATATCTAGAAGATATTACCAATAAGACATCATCACGATGAATATAACCATTTTTGATAGTTCTTCCTACAATCATTTATTTCTCATCATTGTCTATAATAGTTATGAGATATATAATATTAATAAATAAGGCATATAACCAACATAAGACCCTATATGTACATAATAAAAAGTGTAGAGTTTGTACTCTTTGCCTTTCAATTATGATAGAAAATATAAATTTAGTTGTCTTTCATTGTCATACACACATAGATTATTTTTTCTTAGATTTAATATGAAAAGTGTGTTTCAAACGTTTGATATGAGTAAATATGTATTGCGTTTCTAACTTTCTTCACTGGTTAGGAATGTAGATCATTCCGAACCGGTGAAATTTCTGCTTTTAATACCTACAAGCTGTTGGAGATCAATAAAATATATTTTGATTTGATTTCAGTTCAAAAATAAAGACGACATATTTACGACTATAATTTTTTTTAAATTAAGAATTGTATACGACAAGAGATTAAAATTATACAGCAATAATTTGTAACTGGGACTTTAATTTTTTTTTTATACTGAGCGAATTAAGGTAACTTTAATTACGGCCGATACAGAGTTTTAAAACAGGATAAACAATAATTAAAACGCCGTACTATTACAAAACGAAACATTTTCCCGCCATCCGTAACAGAAACAATTAGCGAGCTTGGAAATTCGAATTTCGAATAGATTGACGTGGCCCGAGGCGCGGTCAGGCACACGCTTCCTTCATTTAAATCAATTTGATTCGGTAACTGGCAACACTGGGGAGTTTTTAAAAAGTTTGCATATCGAGCTACGGACGCTACGGACTGAATATACGTTGCTTTTTTTTTGTGAGCTGAAATGCAATATTGTTTTACGAGTGTGTTTTAAATAGATATACAAATTGGCTATGCTATTTATATAATTTTAAACTGTTTAATTTTAAATAAACCACTATAATAATTGGAATTTATTATCAGTATTTAAATTCAGATCTTCATATCAAAAAATAATAAATTTGTATGACACAAAAATATTTTACTTTTATAATTTTAATATGGCTTTTTTTAATATGATGACGTATTTGATTCAGAATTTATTTCTACTCATAATATAAACATTTCAGATGCTTAGAGTTTAATATTGAAGGATGTAAACAAAAGTAACCTCATAAGAAAATGTAATTTAAAAAAGAAATAAAAGGAACCGGGTAAAGGCATCCCATTGTGGAACTGTCACTTGCAAGAACATTATCTTATCTGTATTCGTCTTTCATCTTTTATCTTTCCGGGGTTACTGAACCCGGACTATATTATCTGTGGTATTTTTTATAAGAAGGGTAAAGATGTAATAGAAAAATTTAGTTTTAGTAAAATATTCAATTATCTGTTTCGTAAATAATTTAGGAATTTTATTCATAAACGTTTTATTAACAAATGTTATTCCTTTAAAGCAGTGAACTTAAATTTCTGTCGCATAAGATACGGGTATCACTAGAGGTGTAATCTTGTTTTTGAATAATCAAAGATTTATTAAGAAATTATTATTTTAATGAGTAACATAATCTTGTTTGATCAATTTTGTCTTCATAAAAAATATAAATTGACTATATTTTTCTGAAAATGTTTTCTGTACTGCATGCAAGCAGAAAGTAGAGATTCAATTAATAATAAATCAAAATGAACTTTATTCAAGTAGGCTTTTACAAGCACTTTAGAATCGTCAATTTACAATTAAGTGAAGCACCGGTTCGGAAAGTAGATTATCCAGAGAAGAACCGACAAGAAACTCAGTAGTTACTCTTTTTCAACATTTAAAAAATACAGTCATGTTAGTGAATTACACATATGTATATGTATGTGATATATCCTACTTGGAAGTCCACAAGTATTAATTCCACACTTTTTTATCGTCTGTATAATGTTGTAACGAATAATATGCTTTCCTTACAAATGTATTTTTTTACAAATGATTTAAATTTATGGAACGGCAAAGTTAAAATTGTCTGTGGAATTTTATTATGATGTCCGTGGACAAAGCCGCGTGCAGAGCTAGTTAGAAGCTGTTTTATCTGAACAATTGATATTGTTTACATGAATTCCGCAACTATCATTTATCAGTTTGGGGTCATTTTGTAACAAAATCCTGTAACGGGAGCCAATGTAAAGTGCTTCGGTAAATAAAGAGGGGGACTCCAATCGTTTGTTTTCTTGTCATGCGGTTTAAAGATGCCGCTGACTGAGTATAGAAGCCTTGGAATATACATAGGCTTTATATATTATATATTAGTATTCGCTCGCGTTTCATGGCGTTGGTTGTCTGAAGGAGCCCATGCCCTTTCTAAGAGTTCAAGTTTACTTTACACAAACAATAACAACAGCCTGTAAATTCCTACTGTTGCTAAAGGCCTCCTCTCCCTTTGAGGAGAAGGTTTGGAACATATTCCACCACGCTGTACCAATGTATGGAAGGAGAAGACATGCTGCTCCGACCCCGAATAAAATTGGGATAAGGGCGGGAGGATGAAGATTTCATTTAATAAAAAAGCAGATTATTACAGAGGTTCTGCATGTTGATCTTTCACGGCTAAACCAGAGAACTAACGTAGATGTAATTAGGTACGAAGCAAGCTCGTTCCAAGCCATTTTCTCAAAGGTAGGCCTTAGCCCAGCAGTGGGGAATTTACAGGATGTTGTTGCTGTTGTTTGCTGTTTGTACGGCAATTAACCCTACACAGTTGAAAAAAGTAAACAATTTAAACTGACCTGGAAATTGAACCCAGGAACTCGAGCTAGCCATACACTAGCTGTATTTAATATACCGCTCGTATGTACATCGTATACTCCATTCCATCAGACAATATGTAGTAAATAAAAGTCCATTATGTGCGAGTTGTGTGTTAGTTTGTATCGAATGTGAGTAATTTGCTCGAAACATAATACCTTGCGATTTTGAGAGAAACGCCGCAGGGGTGGACTCTGGCTGCGGAATATTTATTATTAATGATTCTATGATTGCAAGAACATAACATAGTATAAAAGTAGTAGTAGTAGTAAATAAAACAAAAGTAAATAACAGTGTATAAAACTCTGAATAAATTCATACATATAATAAAATTGAAGTATCTGTAATATTAAAATAGTCCTTTTTATATATATGAATGTATACGCGGTACATATACCAAAATAACATTTTTTACAATTTTTGTCTGTCTGTTTATTTCGGCTAATCTCTGGAACGGCTGGACTGATATAATAGGGAGTAACTTAGGTTACAATATTTTTTTGTTAAATTCAAGCTAGTTGCTAAATATAACTTTCAAATACTTACCATCAAGTGACTTATTTGCTCCACCTACAAACTCAATAAAATAATAGTTAATCTATTTCTTAATGATACAATATCAAATGAAATCTTAACATAGTATAAAACAAAGTCACTTACTGTATTCTGTTGCTATGTATGCTTAGATCTTTAAAATTACGAAACGGATTTTGATACAGTTTTTTTAATAGATAGAGTGATTCGAGAGGAAGGTTTGTGTATGTAATACATGGACAATATAGTAAAGAAATACTAATAGATTTAGAAGTTTCTAATATAATGTCGTAGATAAACAAATTCTGTAGTATATTTAGTATAAATATTGCACCCGTGCAAAGCCGGGGCGGGTTGCTAGTTTATTTACATATTCTTGTAATAAATGTGTTAACAGTAATTTTGTTTTTCTAGTAATATATTATTAATTGATAATTTGAAATGTCAGAAAAGAGTATTTTCCAAACAGGTTTTATATACGATTCAAAATAAATTGTTTTGTAAATGTTTATTCGGATGTTACTTAAAAATAAATGCCAAATATAACATTTCATATTTGTCCTAATTTATTTTACTTCCATGCCCTAGCTGGAATTATTCCATGGAAGGTGTGAGTCATAAAGTATCCAATATGGCGGCGGAGTCCGTCCCCGGCGACGTCAAGCGGCGTGTTTACAGGCACTACGCTTGTATGTTCACTATTGATGGCTGTTGTGCGATGCTGATAGTTTGGATACGGCATTTAATTAACATTTTAATAATATTGTTATTTATTTAGTATTTAATAGCTGTGCCCGCAAGCTTGTACGCCTTTGAATATAACAAAAAAATATATAAGAAAATTGCAGTGTCTGTTTGTAATAATAAAATAGCACTTTATTAGTCAATGCATATGTATTTATATACGGTACATATACCAAAATCACATTTTTTACAATTTGTGTCTGTCTTTCTGTCTGTCTGTTTGTTCCGTCTAATCTTTGGAAAGGCTGGACCGATTTTGACGGGATTTTCAATGGCAGATAACTGATATAATAAGGAGTAACTATGGCAACAAAATTATACTATTTTTTTTGTTAAATTCAAACGCTGTTCACAGCTAGTTATAAAAATAAAGTACACATATGTGGCTATTCTGAGTTTCAATTCATAATCATCGCAATATAACACAAAAGGGCGTATGTTATGTCAATTAACTAACATCATACACTGTTTCTACTCTGGTTATCAATAAGTTGATATTGGTCTTTTAAGCACGGGGTCTCAGGAATATCCTATGTTCCACTATCTTCGCACATCTTCGCGTAGTTCTGACGTAACACACTTTAAACAAACATTCAATTTATCACAAGATGTAATACAACTAAGAAATACAAGACATAAAGTATACTGAAACGTTGTGGGTGATTCATTTGTGAAGTATTCCATTAAAATGAACTTAGTTATTTTTATTATTACATTTATTAAATGATGGTTTCCATGTTTTTTATTTTTATTTGGTGGAGCTCGATATCGCAAACTTGTTTCGTGAACAGGACATCGTAGATAATGTCGAAATATCGAGCTTTCGACATTATCTACCTTTCACCAACATCAGCCTGTAAATTTCCCACTACTGGGCTAAGGCCTCCTCTCCCTTTGAGGAGAAGTTTTGGAACATATTCTACCACGCTGTTCCAATTTGGTTTGGTAGAATACACATGTAGCAGAATTTTTATGAAATTAGACGCATGTATGCTTCCTCACGATATTTTCCTTCACCACTGAACACCATTTAAGCACATGAACATTCAGTTGTGTTTGCCTGGGTTTGAACCCGCACTTATCGGTTAAGATGCTCTCGACCACTCAGCCATCTCGCCATCTCATTTGAGCAGTAACAATATTTATTTGTATATAATTAAGGATTTAATGTTAATAATTTTTATGTTAATAATTGCATACATTTAATTTGGACACAATAAATATAGTGTGGTCTGCGAACAGTAGGACCACAGATAATTTATGAAAATGTTTTATTATATCAGTTATACAGACAGGGTTATTGGTAATTCGACGTATATCCTTTAAGAGGATAAGGGTGACTATTTGCAATAATTCTAACCCCCATATGCGATGGTGGGAATTCGTATTCGAACACGAACGAATTTGTACTAAAGGTCGCTCTTTAAAATTCCCACAAAATTAATTAAAAATATCCAATATAAAAAATCTTACTTACTCACTTAACCTATTTACTTAATACAAGTTTAAAATAAAATTTAAATACAGTTCAATAGCTAAGTTATAAGTAAGACATTTTGTAATATAGTATTATTGTGTTAGTTTGAAAGGGTGAGTGAGGCAGTGTACTACAGGCACACACTTAGCAAATTAGGTCTCAAGTTTTGTGGCCCATTGGTGATGGTGAATACGGAACCCAATATCTAAGGATTATTTACAGAATTTTGCTGTTTGGCGGTAGAATATAGCTATCATGTCAGTAATGAGACCGGCTTACTACCGAGTTGGTAGATGTATAAGGCTCCGGCCTCGCTGATACTAAATATTATATACTGATACTACAGTAATTATTGATCTACGACATCACATTAGAAACTTCTAAAATAATCAGTGTTTCTTTACTATATTGTCCATGTGTTATATACAAAAACCTTCCTCTTGAATCATACAATCTACTTAATAAAAACCGCATCAAAATCCGTTGCGTAATTCTAAAGATCTAAGCATACATAGATACAGACAGTGATAAGCGACTTTGTTTTATACTATGTAATAATTACACAACATATGCAGATAAATAATAATTTAAAACACATGTCTTCTTTGGGAAGAAAATTTGACAACTATATTATGAATACAAAAAACTTTAAAAAATAAACAATCCAAATTTCTCGCGAGTGAATCTTCTGGTTCAATTATACTCAGAGTGTTTGGAGCACGACATTGTTGTTTTTTAATGCGTTCGCACGCAACACGTGTAATTGTAACAAAATGGCGTTATAGACATACCTGTTGGGATTAACTCTGAAAAAAGTTTTAATCCAAAAAGGCTTTATAGGGCCACACGCAACTGAGTTATCATGTCTTAAAATAAAACGCGTATGTTTGTACGTTGCGATTCGTATCTGTTATTTTATATTTCGATTAATTAATAAATAGATACCGTGACAGTCAATGATGTTCTAGTAAATAGATATGTCATTAACGCGCAAAAAGTGAAGACTAGAAAACGTCCTAACTGGGACGTTTGCCTTTAGTCGTTTTCATCATAATTATGCCAGTAATACGTTATAATACATCATAATTATGTAGTAATACGTTTTGCGTAATTAAAATATCTAGTTATCCCTTTTACTTATTGTTTTTATCGAGCTATCCTTTTTACTTGTAACGAAATGTATGGTATATAAATGTATGGGTATAACATATCTGTTTGTTAGAATATCATTGGTGACAGTTGATAAAAATTTGTTTTTAAAATGACTTGGGTATTGTCAAAGGCAGGCCAACATCAGCCAGCTTTTTCTTTATATAATTAAAATACTGGCAAGAAATATGTTAATATTGTATCGTATTTTTAGAGTTGCAATCCTCCGTTCTGGTAAGATTTATAGCACTCAGCTTATGACGGCAACTTGAATGCCGCGGGGTTCAAGATCCAAGGCAGATTTTCAGTGGCCGACGTACAATAATTGCCTACGACGGAACACTTACAAATTTTAACCAATTTAATTAATTTAATTTGTTCCAAGTCATCAAGTTGCCTATCTTTCATTCTATATTGAATTTAAAAAAGTTTAGTATTGTAATTCGTAACAAGTACGTCATATTCTATGGCATTTTCACGAGTTTTAAGTTCATTATGTAAAGTATTTTGTATATGATTTTACAACATGTATCTAAAAATAAGAAGTTTTCTTTATAAGGGCAATTTAAAAATATTTGGAAGAGTGTAGATTAATTTTGTAAGTAAACATTTATAATAATTATATATTACATAAATTATCACATAATCCCAAACAATGTTTATCGTTGAAAAGTTCAAAAGATTTTATAAAATTACATTTTATTAAATAAAATGGTAGAAGCAAGATCATATGAATACACTAGTATAGATTCCGAACTCCAAAAAGTCACCCCTTCTTATTAAAAAAAGGAATAAACGCATGAACGCACCCAAAAAAAAGAACAATGGCTGACAATATGGCTGGCTAATTTGACATTAAAAAACGCGCCAATTCAATTGTCAGATAATTTATCGATGTTTTGATAATAAACGTTTTGAAACTAATGATGGGCCTTTTTAAATTCATTCTCTCGTATTTAGAAGCTATAAATAATATTTATTTCACGCAACAGTTAATTTTAAAGATTAAAATGTTAATGTTTTCGAATTGTCATTGTTAACTCATATGAAGAGTTGTTTCGTATTTTTTTTTATCTGTGCCTGTTTTGTAAGAAAATGTTTGTCAAATTAACCGGCCATGCATGTTGAGGATACTTTATTCTGGTTAAAAAGATGTTGAATTTATTTAAGCTAAGTTTCTTGATAGAATAGTATTCTATAAAGAAATATATTTATGAAAAAAGAGTTAAACAGTTCATGTACTTTTATTGTTAAAAAACAATATCGCACATAATCGAGAATGTTTATAAATATTATTGTTGCACATTATCCAAATTAATTTTCTCCATATTAAAATATTAAATAAATATAATCTGTCATTCTTCTAGCAATAATGAAAGCGAACTATTTTTATCAAGTTGTAGTATCCTATAACTATAATAAAGCTATATTTAAATATAACATATGTATTTCTATAAAAAAAATATTATCTCCTGATATTATACATGCGAAAGTAACTGTCAGGCTTTTACGATTAAGCCACTGAACAGATTTTGATGACATTTGTTAAGGATTACTCCTTTTGCATGAAGTATGAACTGAGGCTTCTTTTTTTATTTACCGAATACCAGTCGAAAAATTAAAGTTTTAAATTGGTGTTAAATAAGGCAAATTTATTATTTAAATAAAATTAAACGTATAATTATAATGATTAATGTTTTATCATATTTGTGTTGTTAAATAATAAAAATAAAATTCTGCTCAAATTACAAAACAATTACAGATAATAAATACACAAGTGGATAGAATGTTTATTTTAAAAGGTGACAAATGACAGAAAGGGTTTACACTTTACGATACTTTAATATAACATCTGTGGGGTCGTAACTTAGGGAATTCAATGCGTTACTATTGATCAGTAATATTTATAACGGATTTCCGAACCATTAGTTTATTTATTGATTTTTTGATTGTACAATAAATCGTTAAAATATTTTTATTTAATATTTTGAGATATATTAAAGAAGCTTCTATACAAAATAATCTTCAATTAAGACTTGAAATAGTTTTGTATAAAAAATAAATGTAATGATTTATAACAGTTTGATAACGTTTGTTTTTTTATGTTAAGAGGTCATAAGTATTCTGCCTCCTTCCTCTGGTTCATCTTAAGAAAACAACAGGCAGATAATTATAGCAGTTTATTTAAAAAAATACATTATTTTAATTCACATTTATTGATTTTGTTTTATTTGACCAACACAACTTTCTGATTTTTATTCGTTGAAACGAAAATTTCTGACTTCGTTTAATCCGCCATTTTGCAAAGGCTGAAAAAGGTGGGAAAAAAGTGTAAAACAACAGAACGCTACAAAATAGCAGCTGCCTGAAGCAGCCTCTCGCTTTGATTGAGCCTCCCGCCTATTTCAAATTTCGAACGCGTTTGACACGCCACGGGAGAAGTTCAGGTGTCGAGCGAATATAATTTTTTAAAAGTTTAAAAATGGAACGCATATTTTTTACTGTGTATTGGTATATTTGCACAGACGAAAAATCGTGTATTTATATGAAGTATGTTAACAATAATGGTGAAGATATTACTAAAAATTTATTTAATATTAGTATTTAAACAAAAGAGAAAAAAAACTTTTGATATATACTATTTGCCGAGACTTATAGCTTTGGGATTTAAAACTAATAAATTTTAGTGTGGATTTCCGAAAAGTCATTGTTTTTTATAATTATTATCCAAATGAAAACTCTGAGTTTTTTGCCCGGTACGACGCTTCGATAAAATTTCGATTTTGGCTGTCTAAGAAAAATCATAGCGACTAATATTTATTAAAATAAAAAGAAAAAACGACTGTTGCTTACTCCTCGATCAATTCAGTATAAAAAAGTTAAGAGTTAAAACATTATTGTAGCACAAGTAGGTCACACCAATGACAATGACAATTTCTGTAGGGGACTTATTTTATTTTGTCTCGTAATAATTACCAACGATTTTATGTAGCGTTAACTTATTTAAAAGTTTAAACTAGTTCTCATTACAATAACGCTTTGCATACAGGCAGACGCATATGTGTGATCTTATTGCCGCCATAAAAAAAAAAGAATAGGTTGGCGGACGAGCATGTGGGCCACCTGATGGTAAGTGATTACCATCACCCATAGACAATGACGCTGTAAGATATAATAACTATTCCTTACATCGTCAATGCGCCAACCTTGGAAACTAAGATGCTATGTCTCTTGTGCCTGCAGTTACACTGGCTTACTTACCCTTCAAACCGGAACACAACAATATTGCGTACTGTTATTTAGCGGTAGAATATCTGATGAGTGGGTAGTTACCGAAGTAAATATGTGAGTTTTATTAAGGAGACTTAATTTCAAATTATCTACGATTTAAATTTATGTCTAAGCATAATTACAACACCTCGCTTTACCCACTGGTGAAAGGAGGGCTGGTTCGTTTGCCCAAGGGATCGGATAACAATTCAACGATGAAATACTGCTAGTATTCTTGCCACCATTCCACGCGGTCAATTTTAATACAGTAACGAGTTTTAGTTCGTATTTAAAGTCGAGATGGCCCAGTGGTTCGAACGCGTGCATCTTATCCGATGATTGTGTGTTCAAACCCAGGCAAGCTCCACTGAAAATTCATGTTCTTAATTTGTGTTTGTAATTCAACACGTGGTCGGCGATGAAACTAAACTTCATGAAACCTGCATGTGTCTAATTTCATAGAAATTCTGCCTCATGTGTATTCCAGCAACTCGCATTGGAACAGCGTGCTGGTGGTGCTTAGCCCAGCAGTGGGAAATTGATAGGCTGTTCTTGTTGTACATATTTAGGCATTTATTGTTATTAATTCTTATGTTAAAACGACCTCCGTGGTCGAGTGGTGTGTACAACGGTTTTCATGAGTTCGCTACTCCAATGCGATCTCCGGTTGAGTCGATGTAGAAAGTCATTAGTTTTCTATATTGTCTTGGGTCTGTGTGTTTGTGGTATTGTTACTTCTGATTTCCCACAACACGAGTGCTTTAGCTACTTACATTGGGATCAGAGTAATGTATGTGATGTTGTCCAACATTTCTTTATTATAATGTGCAAGATACTATCTTCAATATTCAAAACAGTAGCCCACTGCACTTGCAAACTCAAACTCAAATAACTTCATTCAATATAGAAGCATTACACTTTCTTATTGATGGTCAATTGAAACACTACCACCGGTTGGGAAAGAAAATACCCTGACCTGAGAAGAACCGGCGAAAGAAACTCAGTGCAACTCATTTATCAGACTCTCTTGCCGTCTCGCTCGCACAGCAGACGTCACAGGCACGTGCCGATCACGTGACCACTTGGCGGGATTTTCCAAACATGTGCGTTTATTTTATTGACAGAAATTATCGTGTTCGCTCCGGACTTATTTATTTTATGACCAGAGATTTAGGAATATGTTTTATTTAGTTAAATAAAAAAGTCTTGTCATGATTTTTTAAGTATACTTATTTAATTTTACTTGATATAATAATATTTAGTACTGCTTTGATTCCGTTTGCATACGGTAAAGAGAAGGTTTTTGGGAAATGATATACGCATATATAACTTACCATTTTGAAAAATTTATACAGATTATTAAGACTAAATTAATAAATAAATCATATTATTCATTAAAAGAGTACTTTTTAGAAAGAAACGCCTGGAGTTAGGCCCGGGTCCAATCATAGGACACACTAATTACTGTAAATAACAGCATTGTAAATCTGTTTATATGAAAATAGCAACTATGCGAGTTTCTTGCCGTTTCTTCTCGCTAGAAGCTGCTGCCGTAACGGTGGTAGTATTTAAATATTGACAATTCAAAAACCTAATTGTGAAGTTTACTTGAATAAAATTGATTTGATTTTTTTTAAAGTTAATTTTTAAATACGTTTTTAATTGAGATAACATTTGTTAGTATGATAATTGATTCGGTTATCGACACCGTATTGTGGGACTCCCGTCACTTCCTCTCGTGGCGTGGTGCGGCGAGCTGGTACTGCCTGGCACGAGAAAAACAAAAGACGGTGGATTTTGAACGGGAAGTGGAGAGGAAAACCCTCCATACTAAACCATAAGCTTCAGAAGCTAGAAAATCACGACCCTACGCACATTTTTTATTTGGTATCTATAATTTTAAAGGGTAATTATTAGTTAAAGAGCTATGGGAAAGAGGTGAGGTACCGATTATTTTTCTATGCTCCTGGGGTCTTGCTAACCTAGCTACACCACTGGGTAAAAGTATTATAATTAATATACAATAAGCGGATTATTAGTATATGTATCGATTGCTAAATTAACATAGTGACATAAATTAATGTTATGTGAGTAGCTTTATTACAGTCTGTGTATTAAAATTGGAATATAAATATGTTATACTAGCGGCTTCGTTAGAGGGTATTTGATATATATATATATTAAATGATGAAAATACATAAACAAACAAACACAAGTAAATATACAGGCAAAAATCAAAAAAATCAAAATCAAAATAAACTTTATTCAAGTGCGCTTTTGCAAGCACTTTTGAATCGTCATTTAACAATTAAGTGAAGCTACCACCGGTTCGGAAAGTAGATTCTACCGAGAAGAACCGGCAAGTAACTCAGTAGTTACTCTTTTTTTTTTGACACACAGTATAGCAGGACTATCAGTGGTAGTAGTTGTTCATATATAATTCAGCCTACTTATATTATCTTCGTTCAAAGACAAATACGCTGAATTATTAAAAAATTTCCTTTATTCCAATGATATTCTAATAAACAGATACGTTATATCCATACTAAACAACAGAAAAAAGTGTCCCGCGCCGGGGACCGTTTATTTTACATTTCGTTACAAGTAAAAAGGATAGCTTGATAAAAACAATAAGTAAAAGGGATAACTAGATGTTTTAATTACCCAAAACGTATTACTACATAATTGTGATGTATTATAACGTATTACTGGCATAGTTATGATGAAAACTACTAGAGGCAAACGTTTCAATTAGACGGGTGATATACTGATAATAAATATACTACAGAATTTGTTTATTAACACACATTAGAAACTTTTTTAATTATCAGTGTTACTTAACTATATTGACAATGTATTATATATAAAAACCTTCCTCTCGAATCACTCTATCTATTAAAAAAAAAACCGCATCAAAATCCGTTGCGTAGTTTTAAAGATTAAAGCGTACAAAGGGACATAGGTACAGAAGAAGCGACTTTGTTTTATACTATGTAAAGATTATATTTAAAAATTGATCAATCTGTGTTATATATATTAATGACATATCTGTTTACTAGAACATCATTGCTTTATTCATAACTAAAAACAATTCTTGTTTCGTTGATTTGACGAGCGACCCCACGATATCACGCTAGTCTTTCTAAAACATCTCCAGGAGCAATTTATTTAATCTGCCCTAAATAGTGGTGCTTAGATCAAACGCGCCGTGTGCGTGACGTTAGTGGGGGGGAGGGGGTTGTTCGACACGTGTGGTGCCGTCTGGTCACCATCGATCTGTGATTTTTTGATGTTTACAAACGCTGTTATTGCAAGTGTTATTTGACTGAGTAAAATACTTATCGAGTATTAATTTTTTTTAATTTTGTTACATATTTTGGCTCTTTAAATTAAATAATTAATTCGATTTTGAATTGTATAAACAAGTGAAATTCAATAGATTAAAACAATATAAATAATATGGTAGGTTGAAATGCGAGGTATTTTCTAATGAAAGCAATGAAAACATAGAAAAAATGTAATTATCTTACAAAGCATAGTAATCAGTATCAGCGCCAACTACAGAGTTAATTACTACGCCGAGAAAAGAGTTGCAGGTTTAGCCGCGTTACTGCAGAAACTCAGGATCTCATTCTACAGCAGAGTAGCATGAGTAACAGCATAATTCTGTCCTCTGTATTGCATATCATCCATCTAAAAAGAGAAAGAAAGACTTACAGATTACAGATACTCATTTTGTTTTTATTGTTATTTCTTTTTATTGTTTTTAAATTTAAATGTACGTTTTGTGTCTATGGGTTTGAAATTGCCTGGAATAAAGAATATTTAATTTAATTTTATTTACTTCTATAACTGTCAAGGTGATCCCATCAGTAGTTTTATCCAGGTCTGTTCCAGGAGAAGTATTACGGACAACTACAGCCTACTTGTAAATATAATATCTATGAAGCAAAGTCTCTTTTATCTACACCCTTAGATCTTTTAAGCCTTCTTCTTCGGCTTTTTATTTCTAATATTTTTATTTTGTTTATAGATACCTTATGTGTAAACATATAGTTTTGACGAACTCCGTCGTCGAGTAGTGAGTGCACCGTTTATTTCTAAGTTGTCTCGGGTCTGGGTGTTTGTGGTGCCGTCGTTACTTCTGATTTTCCATAACACAAGTGCTTTAGCTACTCATATTGGGATCAGAGTAATGTATGTGATGTTGTTGGTCAACTAGATATTAACTAACATGACTTTGTATATTTTAAATGTTGAAAAAGAGTAACTACTGACTTTCTTGCCAGTTCTTCTCGGTAGAATCTACTTGCCGAACCGGTGTTAGCCTCACTTAATTGTTAATTGACGATTCAAAAGTGCTTGTAAAAGCCCACTTGAAAAAAGTTCATTTTGATTTTGATTTTTTGACCTACTGGCCAATACGCTGCCAACCTTGGCAGCCAAGGTATTATGTTCCTTGTGGAGTTACATTGGCTTAGTCACTCCTTAAATCCGAATACTGAGTACTGCAGTTTTGTAGAATATCCGATGAGTGGGTGGTACTTACGCAGACAGACCGACTCAAAACCCTACCACCAAGTAACTATAACCATTTCCTAATATATTACTTATTATATTTTTACGTCATAACTAGCTGTTCACGACATCGTGTTTGAATTTAACAAAAAAGTTTTTGTTGTAACCTAAGTTGCTCCTTATTGCACCAGATACCTCTCATCAAAATCAGTCCAGCCGTTCCAGAGATCAGCCGGAATAAACAGACAAATAGAAATTGTAAAAAATTACATTGTGGTATTTGTAAAATCCAATTTTATTATGTGTATAGATTATTCCGACGCAGAATAATATCTAAATATTTTGATATAACATCATGAATTCTGTATGAAAAACACCTAAAGGCGTGACCACACGACGAAGGTGCTAAATAAATAACCTTCCCTGGTCCCGACGTGTCGACACCTCGGTATTTATACCGCGCACCGCCCCTTGGGGGGTGATGGGATATTTTTTTTCTGACGTTCATTTTGTTAGCAGTTCATTGTTTTAAACTTCATTGCTCTTAAAAATATATTAATATGATATACATATATGTATATATGTAAAGCAACGTAACTGTCTCTAATTTAATACATTTTATTTTTATTTTTCGAGTTTTATCTTAAAATCCTAATCTATAATAATATTATAAATGCGAAAGTAACTCTGTCTGCCTGCCGCTCTTTTACGACCAAACAGTAGAAACGAATTTGATGAAATTTGGTATGAAGCAGAGTCGAGATGGTCCAGTGGTTAGAACGCGTGCTTCTTAACCAATGATTGCGGGTTCAAACCCAGGCGAGCGCCGCTGATTCATGTGCTTAATTTTTCTTTATAATTCATCTCGTGCCCAGCGGTGAAGGAAAACGTCGTGAAGAAACCTGCATGTGACAAATTTCATAGAAATTCTGCCACATGTGTATTTCACCAACCCGCATTGGAACAGCGTGGTGGAATATGTTCCAAACCTTCTCCTCAAAGGGAGAGGAGGCCTTTAGCCCAGCAGTGGGAATTTACAGGCTGTTGTTGTTGTTGGTATGAAGCAAACTTGAATTTCAAGAAAGTACATAGACTACGTTTTTACCTATCACATCACAACTAAAACGCAAGCGAAGCCGCGGGCAACAACTAGTACTATATATGTTATAGTTTTGTTTGATATTGACGCTTTACCTCGAAACTAGAATAATAATCTTAAAAAAAAAATGCAAACACATGTCTGTCGTAAGGAGAAAGGCGATCAAGCCCTTTTCGATCTGCTTGATCCTTTGGCTTTGTGTAGAGATGTTGGATCACTCTGCATCTTCTACCGATTTTTTTACGGGGAATGTTCCGAGAAATTGTTCGGATTAATTTCACCTTCGGACATCTCGCCAAAATTCTAAGTTTCACCTACACCACCTTAATGTCCGAAAATCCACAACAGCGCGATTTCTAAGACATTTTCTGCCTCGCACAACCACTTTGTGGAACCAGCTTTCGCCGGCAGTTTTTCCGAACCGATACGACATGGGAACCTTCAAGAAAAAACCGTACTCCTTTCTCAAAGGCCGGCAACGCACCTGCATACCCCCTGGTGTTGCAGATGTCCATGGGCGGTGGTAGTCACTTTCCATCAGGTGAGCATCCTGCTCGTTTGCCACCTATATCATAAAAAAAACAGAGAGTCTAACTTCTCTCTCACACACCGGTGAAGCCTCGAATTATTTTTATTGTATATTTTCAGGCATGTCTAAATCGATATATTTCTGATATCTATGGTTTCAATACAATTATGAATGTTTGTATGTGTGTGTGTTTGTGTATTGTGTATGTGTGTAGGGAGCGTTTAAATGTAATAAAACCGAAGATGGATTTTCAAAGTTTATTTCTCACATGGATGACATAAAATTATGTTATGTAATTTTTCAAACTTAATTAATATTTACATATTTGGTGCATTTTAAGTTTATTTTAAAATTTATTTAAACGTGTTTTATTTATTTTATACAATTATTTTGAATGTTATATAATCATAAGTGTAGGCGATTTACATACAATCAATATATACTTTATACACAGTAATACATAGACTTTTATTAAGAAGTAAATACAGATTTATTTCCAAAATTTAATTTGAAAAAAGGTTTTAAGCAAAGAGATACATAACAAAATTTAATTTGCAAAGCATCATCGTTTCTTAAGCTATATCCAGATCGACGCCATGCTGCGGCCACACTTACTGAATTTTAAAGTATTACTGTATAAAGTATTATTTGCAAGAATTAAAAATATATTTTACACTAGAGAAATTATTTTTTACTTATATATAATAATGTTATTGATTTATATTACACTTTATTATCTATATTTACAATTGATTCATAAAAAAATGTTAGGTATTACAGATAATAAATATTTCATAACTTTTTTAAGATTAAATTACAGATAAAAAATTAGGTATTAAATTAACCGGTTAAAACCAGATAATATCGGCTAATAGTGACAGCTCATTCGAAACAGCTATTTATGTGTGTGTGCACAAACACAGGTGAAATGTGTCTTTAACCCATACAAGACAACATAAGGAGTTTTGGACAAGATATCAATGCCGAATTCGCATTGACAGTTTAATGTTGACAATTCAAAAGGGTTGGTTACAATACTATCACTCCTGGGTTCACTCAGCAAGCCAAGATAATCTAGATAATCTAGTTGACAATAATTACAGCTTATAAGTACTCAACAACACCTGTATAGTATGTAAATATATGCCATTGCTGTATATGACGTTATCAAGAGCCAATCAGCGACGCCTAAAATGACGCGCAAAATGCCTCCGATTGGTCAATATTGTTTTCCCTCTATCAAAGAATATTGAATATATATTCATCAAATTCAAATTTTGAATGTACTTCCAAAAAACGCATATCATCCATCCATCTGATACTGTATAATAAATTAGACTTTCTCATCACATATTATATTTATACATATTACCGTTACGAAAATAAGCTCAAAGGGAATATTGTATATGATAATCTAAGGAAAGCTGATCTATATAAGACAAATATTTAAATAAATGATGTGAAGCCATTTCTCATATTAATGGCGTTTTCATAACAGATTTCAGATCGGCCGGAGGTCTACGCTTTTCGGAAGTTTACCCAATGATGCATCATTATCTTTTATATCAAATCTTTACATAGTATAAAACAAAGTCGCTTACCGCTGTGTAAGATCTTTAAAGTTACGCAACGGATTTTCATGCGTTTTTTTTTATAGATGGATGGATTTGAGAGAAACGTGAAGAAACACTGATAACATTTTAGAAGTTTCTAATATCATATAAATAAACAAATCCTGCAGCATATTTACCATCAGTATTGCACCCGTGCGAAGCCAAGCAGGTCGCTATAGTATTCAATAATGCAAAATTTCATCCCAAACGCTGTTATATCTATTGAAATATTAGCCGATATTATTCTAACTCATGAAATTGTTGTTATGTGTTAAACAATTATAATATATATACAAACACACACATATACATAGACTCATATATCTCATATATTATGTTAAAAATTACAAAGATCGATTACATTATGTAAAATGTTTTGTAAAGTTTTATCTAACTATACGGTAATCTCTTTTTGTAGAAAATGTGCAACAAAAAAAAAAAATCGTCAATGTTAATTTGGTTATCTTTATTTGTTTATTGCATTCGTAAATTGCTGTACTGCATGTCGTTACGAGGAATACGAGATCATCATCTATATCCATACTAATATTATAAATGCGAAAGTAAGTCTCATTTGTCTGTTTGTTTTGCTTTCACGGCAAACCCACTGGACCGTTTTAAATGAAATTTGGTCCAAAAATAGTCCAGAGCCTGAGAAAGGATATAGGCTACTCGAAAGCAGTGGGTAAGAGCTAGTATTTTATAACACGGACTCTATAATATGGAATAGGTTGGCGGACGAGCATATGGGCCATCTGATAGTAAGTCACCATCACCCATAGACAATGACGCTGTAAGAAATATTAACTATTCCTTACATCGTCAATGCGCCACCAACCTTGGGAACTAAGATGCTATGTCCCTTGTGCCTGTAGTTACACAGGCTCACTCACCCTTCAATCTGGAAGACAACAATACTGCGTACTGTTGTTTAGCGGTAGAATATTTTATTGGAGGTTAATGCTAGCTGTTTTAAATTTGAAGATGTCGCTATGATTATCTACACAATTATAAAGTTAGGTTAAAACTATATTGCAGAAGAAATAATAAATGTTATATTGCTAAAATTTAAGGGAAAATTTAATGACAAAAGAACGTAGCTAGATACGTCTTTTTGAAATTAGATTAGTAATATCAAATATAAAACCGTTAGATACCGTTAGATTATGATCTATCTCGCACAATTGTAAGCTGTCGATAGATTGTGAATGTTTATTCAACTTACAATTAAATGTGTACAATTTCGATAGTCCATAATATTTCAATTAGATTAGTTTTTATAAGATAATTGAAATTTACTGCGACATATTCTAAAAGTCTCGAAAAATAATGAGTTACATTGTAAGCAGTACGTTATTGTTGACCATCTCGCGACATAGATTATCATCTAATAGTATTTACAATCTTACGGTGACATATGTCTATAATATCGCGTCTTTTAAATTGTATCATTATTTTAGGATTTTTGTTTGTTTGAAGATTTGATATTGTCTTTTGCAACAACTTTTTGTGTAGTCTACGTTTTTGTGAATAGGTGTGGCATTTGTTAGTGTTCCCGGACACCATTTTGACAGCCACTGACCGAATGCATTAAGATGTACACTTGTTATAATTAGGCAATTAATCTATGGCATTAATTATAAACTATGAAACACGTCATGTCACATTGATCTCCTCGTCGGAGGCGCTCGCGTCGCTTTCGTAGTCGTCCTCCTCCATGTTAGCGAACACGTTTTCCCGCGCGAACAGACCGCCCGCGGCCATCTTGTCGTCGTAGCGGTAATCATTTTGACAGTTCGAAGTTGTTGTGTACATTTTGTTTTTGATTTCCTCGTCCTCGTTCGAGACCGGCGACATTTTTGGCTTGTCTGCCTCAGCGTCGGACAGGTCGGGGTGCGGGTTGTTTTTGTTGGGTAGAGTCTGTTCCCTGGAGCCGCCTGACGCGAGCAGTTCCCTTTCTTTCGAGTTGCGCCATTTCATGCGACGGTTTTGGAACCAGATCTTTACCTGTGAAAAGAGCAATGATTCAATAAATAGATTGAAGAGTCACTTAACCTAGTGGTTATAAATAAAAATTTTAACAAAAAGAAAAACCGACTTCAAACAAAACACTATCTTAAAACAAATAAATATGCACTAAAAAGTAATAAAAATAATTGCGTATTGAACATATTTTTAGAGTCCTCCTAAGTAAAATGAAATGAAAAATATTAGACTACTTAAAAGTCGATTTACGATTATATAACGTAGTTATAATTATTGTTATATTTGGAGCCGGTGTTTGAGGTTAGACCCTTGGAGAACATGAGAGAGATGAAAATCTACCACGTATCCATTAACTAGCATAGGTGTAGCTCCGAAACTTCACTTCAGCCCATCAGAATAAGGATTAGGAAAAATCTTGTCAATGGAAAATAATAAAACCACATAAGGTATTTTTGCGAAAATGTGTTTTAAACTTAAGTTAACCTCATTTAACGTGCGTATAATTTTGGTGCCTAATGCCTTTTTACCGATTTCAACCACAGCGATCATTCTATACTGACTCCACTGACTGGCAGGATACTACTCACTCTGATTTTCTAATAGGTAGGCAATCTTACACGGCTCAAGAGCCATCGCGTGTAATATAAAATTCCTAATTCTTGCTTTTGATAATATGAGACTCAAAAAGCGTTATAACTTTTATTGACTTGAAAGCATAACTTGGATTGCGTTTAGTTTAAACAGATCTGCTACTAACCCTTAAAGTTTATTAAATATTTTAAATATGTAACAAAAAAATAAAGCTTTCAAATAGTAATCTGAATATCATTTATAAATGAAACGAGCTAATGAAAAATCTTGTATTGTAATAACTTGTGACTTTTTTTTAATTTTTAATTTTAAAATAAAAGGTTATTATACAATTAATGAGTTTATGATTGGCTATTTCAATTCATTTAAATTGTTTATATAATACATTAGACAAAAAAAAATATCCGCTGAGTTTCTTTCGCCGGTTCCTCAGGTATTTTATTTTCCGAACCGGTACTGTTTCAATTGACCATCAGTAAGAAAGTGTAATACTATATTGAATAAAGCAATTTGAGTTTGAGTTTTTGATTTATATAGGACCAAACTCAAATTAAACCTTCCAAATAAAAGTATTCTAAATCATTGAAACATGTGTTATGTTAGAAAATTACAACCGAATCGAGGACCTCCATCTTTAATCTATTAACTGTATACCAGATGTCAACTGTCAGATATTTTTTTTATAAATGAATATTAACAAAATCCGACGCGTGCGTGATTCGAATAAAAATACGAAAAAAAACTCCATCATTATCGTTAAATTTGTGAATTATCATCAAAGGGGCAGTTTTTATGACATCGATTCCTCATTTTCTGGTTATTTTTGTGAAATCTAACAGTTTCGCCGTGTATTGTGCGGGTGACGGCTTATTGATGGCGGGGCGTGGCGCGCTCGTATGTGACTTGTACATTTATAGCGAAATGAGAATAATATTTTCTAGAAAAATATTTAATATAAATAAAATTGCTAATAAAGTCTTTTACTCAAATTTCAGATGATTCATTCATTCGAATATGTTTGGTTTGTGAACAACCATTATGGTTATGAATCTGATGGACTGGCAGAGTCGAGATGGCCCAGTGGTTAGAACGCGTGCATCTTAATCGATGATTGCGGGTTCAAACCCAGGCAAGCACCGCTGATTAATGTGCTTAATTTGTCTTTATAATTCATCTCGTGCTCAGCGGTGAAGGAAAACATCGTGAGGAAACCTGCATGTGGCTAATTTCGTCGAAATTCTGCCACATGTGTTCCATACCTTCTCTTCAAAGGAGGCCTTTAGCCCAGCAGTGGGAATTTACAGGCTGTTGTTAGACTGGCAGAACAGGTCGTTTTGCTATGTAATCATCATCCCCCATTTATATTGGCGCTTTAGTGACCTAAGAAATATATGTACCATTGCCTACAATCCTACATCGCCCATGTACCACCAATCAAGGACACCTGTGTAATATCCCTTGTGCCTGTAGTTACACTGGCTAACTCATCCTTCAAACTGCAACTCACATATGCTAAGTATTGTTGTTTGAGGGCAGAATATGTGATGTTATTTATGATAAATTAATTAAATTTTAACTTAATACGTATTATAGAGGGCTATTCGCGCAATCTAAAACCTAGGAGCTAAAGAATCGTTAAGGAATAAATTTAAAGAAATCAAGATATTAACTGTTCTTTCTCAATATATATTCTGCAATGTTATGTATGTACGAAAACATATTACTGATTTCATGAGAAAATGTGATACTCATAGCATTGGTACAAGGAACAAACACAAACTTGTTACTCCTGTTACTCGACTGCATAGAGTCAATAACTCCTTCGTGGGGCAATGTATACGGTTTTACAACAGGATCCCAGAAAGCGTTCAAAATGCCTTTATTGCCAAATTAAAAAAATTAAGGTGTGCAAAATATTATGAAATTATTGAAAAAAATTTGATTTGGTTGGCTTCAGGGCAATAATATAAAAATAAACCAACAATAAATAAATACTATACATTCTAATGGCGTATTTATACAAATAACAAAATCAAACAATTAGCTTTGTCTTTCGTCGTTTTAATTTAAAAAAAATCTTCTTGTATTCATATATGTTTCTAGTAAATATTTTTTTTGTGAAAGTAAATGGTATCCTCGGCATTACATACGCTCGACTTGCATTCCAGCTATTTTTGTCCGAATCGAAAATACCTTTGCTTATTAAAATTATAATACACTTTTTAACGTTCACACATGTTACAACCGTTATTTCGAACCAGAGAATTACAACGGAGACATTATCAAAAGCCAAAAATCTAGCATAAAAATCGACACGAAATCAAAATGACAAATCACTCTCACCGAACGGAACCAATCAGTTATTGATCGATTTTGAAATTCGAACGAGTCATTTGTCACTTTTGATTGTCGAATGTTTTTTTGGCGCGAATTTCTGATAATTGAAACGTGAGACAGATTATACATGGATGTCTAAATTGACATTATCTTGATAATGATATCAATACGATTAAAAAAAAAACTATTTTATTTTCTCGTGGAAAATATTTTAAAATAATTATTTTTAATTAATACTTGGTGGTAGGGCTATGTGCAAGCCCGACTGGGTAGGCACCACCCACTCATCAGTTATTCTACCGCCAAATAACAGTACTCAGTATTGTTGTGTTCCGGTTTGAAGGGTGAGTGAGCCAGTGTAACTACAGGCACAAGGGACATAACAACTTAGTTCCCAAGGTTGGTGGCGCATTGACGATGTAACGAATAGTTAATATTTCTTACAGCGTCATTGTCTATGGGTAATGGTGACCACTTACCATCAGGTGGCCTATATGCTCGTCTGCCAACCTATACCATAAAAATAAAATTAAAGGAACGGATTTATGGGAATATAGTATAATTGTATAATACTGGTGGTCGTATCTTAAATTCGCAAATTTACATTGGGGAAACTTGGAATTTCAATGAATCTATTTTTTATTTTTGTTGCCAAGATTGTATGTCTGTATTTTGGATGTTTTGGGGATGCCTCTATTTACAAATAAAACTAGCTGTAACTACGGCTTTACCCGCGCTTAATTTATAAAACACAAACTTCCAACCCCCGTTTTAACTCCTGGGATGCAGTTTTGTAAAACTCTAGTGGTTCTCTATATCCTGTAAGGAACCTGCCAAACTTCAAGCTATTAATAGCTAATTAATGAGGGGTATTTCACTTTTATAAATATAACCGACCAACCGGCGTTCATCCAGCACTTCACTTGTTACGTAAATTTATAAAGAAACAATTGTCAAGCGCTTAAATCACTACACGTTATAAAACAAATTTTCTCCTGCGTCTAATTAAACGCGGCTAACTCAAAAAGTATTAAACCGATTTTCATAAGATTTCCTCTAATTGATGACGTGATTTATGAGGAAGATGCGCAGAGATATAACGATAGTTGAACCACCACTTGGAAGAAGGGAATAAACGCCACTTTTCGACATATTCACTTTTATACACTCTTACATTCTTTAGACGTAGGACTAAATATTATACATTTAAGGTCTGTCGGTGAATAGATCAGGATTGATATTTTCTTAATAAACATTGATGTCCTATAAGTTTATAAGTTGAAAGCAAAAAGTTATGAAGTTTTTTTTATCATCTCCGTTCGTATTTTTTGCTGTCAAAAAAACGGTCAGATTAGCCTAACCAACAACTACAACAGCCTGTAAATTCCCACTGCTGGGCTAAAGGCCTTCTCTCCCTTTTGAGGAGAAGGTTTGGAACATATTCCACCACGCTGTTCCAATGCGGGTTGGTGGAATGCACATGTGGCAGAATTTCTATGAAATTTGTCACATGCAGGTTTCCTCACGATGTTTTCCTTCACCGCTGAGCACGAGATGAATTATAAAGACAAATTAAGCACATGAAACAGCGGTGCTTGTTTGGGTTTGAACCCGCAATCATCGGTTAAGATGCACGCGTTCTAACCACTGGGCCATCTCGACTCTAATTTGCCTGACCATTGAATACGAATTCCTGTGTTATCAAGATCACGTCTTATGTACCCTTATGTCATGTAAGCTTATCTTGGAGTACTTAAAACCGCATGTAGCTCACAGAAGCGCGCCTTCGATACCCCGGGCCCCTTATACCCCGGGCCCCTTGACCGACACGTACTCGCACATTTAGCGACAATGCGCCAGATGACGCGACCCTTTCTGATTCTGACGTTAGTGATGGGACAGACGATGAGACGTTTAAAATGTCGATGTTTTATTATTTTCTTTCCATATAAACAAATGTTTCAATCGACTTGTTAAATAAAAATTGTGAATGAACATAGCGTTTTTTCAATATTGATATTTCCTTGTTGTCAATATGAAAAAGAAATAGGCTGATAGTTTTTAAGTTACATAACAGAAATTGCGAAGTTTTTGTCTTTTTTGTAACGAAATATAGATTCACTTATTTAAGTAAATACATTCATGTTTAAAGATCACTCTCATAGTTAAAGTAATTTAAAAACAAACGCAGAAAATCAAAATACATTTTATAATAAAAAGACTAAATGTAAATTATATAAAACATTAACTTAGTACAATAATTTCGCCCAAATTGGTTCAGGGTACTCTCGCAAGTGATTAGTAGATATACATAGTCTCATGACAAATACTATATTAAGTACAATAAATATCTAAATTTATCGATATCGAATATTTAATAACAGCCCATCCCTTAATAAGACAGGGGTGGATTCGACTAAGAATTAATTACTCTTTGGCATATTCACTTTTATTGCGAATTATACGGAATAAAGAGATAGGCGCGACTGACGCGGAGGGGAGGGGGGGGGCGCTATAGTGCTGTGATTATGATTAATTAGCTTTGAAGCTGTTACGTCATAGTTAGAAATGTAATAAGACATTTTATGTCAAAAATATCATTCATTCAGTAATTTAGTTCTTAGTATTTTTTGAATTTGGAATCAGGAAGATTATATTTAACTGTTTTAGATTGTTTCTCGATTACAGCTTACCGTAAGTTAAATATGATTATATTTATAACCGTATGGAGGCCAAGATATATATGTATGTATATTTTGTCTGTATGTTTGTCTGTTGCCTTTTTCACGGCGAAACGATTGCAACAAATTGATGCAATTTGGTATAGAGCAAGCTTGAGGTCCAATGAAAGATATCGACTACTTCTTTAAGACTAACTTGTAACGTGGAGTTTGTAGCCATTTTCTTCTATAAATCAATTAAATGTTATAATTATGAACAACATCAATATATCTTTTTTTATTTTTCAACAAGCCCGGAGTCCATTCAACGTAAATAACATAGGAATCTATTTCGACGTTCGTCCAATGAATGATTTTCGGACGTTCGCGTTCCAAATTTGAAATATTCATATTTGGTATGAATATTCAAACGGCCCGCTGTTTACATTCACGGCGTTCCAATTTCGAAATATTTGCATTTATTTATTTTGAATCGGGAACTTTTTGTTGGCGCGGTTTTCGCGGTTTGATTGACACGACGCCATGTTTGTTTGTTTAATTTCGCGGTAATATTTTTTTCCCGAATGTATTTGCTTAGTCAAATTTTGTTTAATTTAAATAGTGTTCGTAAATATCTTTTTACAATAACCCTTTTACTGTTTCGATCACAATGACTGACATGATACTGTATGTTTATTTAATTTAAATGTCGGGTACTATTTGAGTGTCGTTTTTTTTAATTTTATTGTTAAGCTCTGGGAATATAGTCAAAAACTATAATTCAATTTAAATATATTTAAAAATAAGTTTAGATAAATAAAACAGATGAAATAAGTAACGCTTAAATTCGTCATTACACCAAGCGGCCCCGCGCCACAGATAACCAATAAAGCTAGCACAGATTAAACCATTGTTTGGAACAATTAATTCGAACAAAGCATAGATTGACTTGATAGGACTCTGAAACTAAAGATGGCGGTCGGTGGATTTGAGTGATGTTAAAAATCTTTCATAATTTAATTAGATAAAATATACTTAATATTGAGTGATTTGGAATAGTTTAATTTGCTTTTTTTTAATTACTAATTTTATTTGACAGTATTTTATTATCTGTACAAGGAAAACAGTAATAAGCGATATAAGTTACATAGCTGGTGGAATATTTAATTATTTTTGAAGTAGTAAGTAGATATTGTACATTATTTTCTTAATACGTATTACTAACTCATGTCATTTTCAATTGTGAACACACACTTTTTTGGTATTGTTGTGTTCCCGATTGAGAGGGGTGGGGGGGTAAGGTAAGCCAGTATAACTAGAGTGATGGTGATTACATCTTATTTTTCAAGCTTTGTGGAACATGTAAAAGATTATTAATGTTTCTTACAGTGGAAATATCAATGGTGTGGTAACCATTTACCAGTATTAAAATATAATAATTTAATTTTATGTTTATTATGAATTTAAAAAACCTAAACTTAATATACGTTCGACATGAAACTTATTTATAAAAAAAAGTAAATCTGAGAATGATATAAAAATTTAAATATCGAACGTAATAAATATAAAGCTGCTTCCACACCCGCGGAGCGTGTCCGCAATCTTGGCGCGCTGCTTGCGTTTGACATTAAATAATTGTTGGGCGCCGACGGGGATGGCTGCGGTTAGCTTCTATTAGACACGGCTGTTTATTTTCCCTTAAGAATTGTTTTATAACATAATTTTATTGTTGTATTATTTAATAATACGTATTTACGTACTGAATAAATAAATACTTTAACAAAATAATTTTAAATGTTTGTTTGTCTGACATTTTTTTATAAACTGTATGTTTTATTTTTATGGTCCTTTGTAATCTTAGTCTAGGTCCATTATTGATAGATATTTATATCAATCATGTGTTTATTGAATGAAGTCAGTGTATAAAAACATATAGCAACCGTATTGTGGTTTATATTGGCTATAATTATCTATCTATACTTGTCTGAACTTGATTCGGTTGGGATCCACGTATTCCGTTTATTTTCATTTTATATTACAACTTAAGAAGATCACAAAACAAATTAATATTTTCCGTTTTAATAAAAAAAAAAATTAACAGATCATTATCAAAATGCTACTCACAATTCGATGAAAAAAAAATCAGTTTAATATTGGTGGTAGTTTCTCTTAATATAGTTGTTAAATGATTCAAAACTGCTTGTAAAAGCCAACTTGAATAAAGTATAATTTGAGTTTTTTTTTATTTTGCCGCTCTATCTCGTTTCTAGGTCTATAGTTGGGGGAGGAAGTTGGAATTTATTTAATGACGCCGTCCTGAGGGGTTGAGCCGGATTGTGATGGGCGCAGACATTTTTTTTTATATATTTTTATCGCGAATTAGGAACCTTTGTATAATCTTTGATGGTAATATTTGAGATGATATTGTTTTTTTTTATTTATTAGATATTTTGGAAGCTCTATGTTTTATATATTAATGTTTTTAGCCATTTAGAAATTCCTGAGTAACTAATGGAAATAAATGAGTTTTATTATTATATGTTTATTTATGATAGATTTACAGTAGATATATGTACACTTATTCATTACTAAATTAAAAACAATTAAATAATCCGTCTTATACAAGTATTGACCACAGATAAACACAAAATCGACAAATTAAAAAAAAAATCAATTGTCAATATGGATGTTTTTGATTATATGATATCACAAATTATTACGTTAGCGTAAAGATCATTTTCCAATAGGAAATAGACTAAGATTGATTATTATACATTTAAGTATTATATATTTAAGTACAAAACAAATTACGATTAGTTTCTATTAATTTTTTTTAAAGCTAAATCGCGAATAAAAATTACATAATAAAAATTTATTAATCTTGTGGTAGAATTACCAAAACAAACCTACTTATATTCGTGGAAATTGGGATTATAGATAATTAACTTATAAATATATAAATGAGAGCTATATAATGCTATTAACAATAGGTACGACTTTAATTCAGATTCAAAAGTCCGCGCTGTAACAGAGAAAGATAATTATAATAACGTTTTTATTTTGCGTTAATTTACCGTTGAAAAACTAATACATAGCTTGTTGAGATATATATTAAAAAGCTAGGAATATTTCGTCGGTCGTGTAAATATAAACTTATTTATGTACGTATGTGATATCAAAATCAATTAATTACACTCTTTCGAGTTAATATTATAAATGGAAAAGAGTGTCTATGTCGATAGAAGAAGGAAAAACGATAAACAATCCTTAGATCTAGATACGTATTTCATACGGTTTACTAATAAGCAATATTATGCTCTACTAAGATTTGATTATTAACATATCCTTATTTATAATACAGCACTGTTACACTTAACTACATTTATCCATTTTAGCTTTACTTCCAAAATGCCAATAACAGTTTCGTCGACGGTCAAAGCGGCAGTTTTTCGCAAATCCGCAGCGAATATCACAGAATAATCAAGCTCTTGACCATGACCAATGATAACTAGCTGTAAAATGTTTTTCTCCTTTAGTGGTTGCATCTATATTAATATTATAAATGTTGAAGTAACTGACTGTCTGTCTGTCGATCTTTCACGATCAAACCGCTTAACCGAATTTGATGATATTTAGTATGAAGCAAACTTGAGCTCCAAAAAAAGACATAAGCTACTTTACCTAACATGACAACCAACCTCTAAAACGCGAGAAATGCCGCGGGCGACTACTAATAGAGTATAAATCAATCAACTGTCATAAATATTGTATACGTTATAAAGTCCAAAAAGACGTAAGTAACCTAACAGCTGTGATCTCATACGCGGGTAACGCCGGGGGTAGTAGTATAAGAAATACTATAATAACATATATTTAAATGCTGAAGATATATTATGCGTCATGAGATATGTGCGGGTAAGCTACGGTCCGGGTGCTGCGGCGACCAGCGGCAAAACTATATCAGATATCCCTAAACTTCGTGTAAGGGATTTGTGGACAGACGATGGGCGCTATTTAACTGTTCTGAGTAAGTTTCTGAGTAAATACTTACTGTTGACAATCGATTGAACACTAAATAAAGACTCTAAACTCTATATAGGTACTTATATTCTTCTCGAAGGAATCTACTTTCCGAACCGGTGGTAGCTTCACTTAATTGTTAAATAACGATTCAAAAGTGCTTGTAAAAGCCCTCTTGAATAAAGCCTTCACACGGGTGCAATACTGATACTAAATATACTACAGAATTTGTTTATTTACGACACATTAAAAACTTCTAAAATTATCAGTGTTTCTTTATCTACTATATAGTTCATGTGTTATATACAAAAACCTTCCTCTCGAATCAGTCTATCTACTAAAAAAAACCGCATCAAAATCCGTTGCGTAGTTTTAAAGATCTTAGCATAAGTACATAGATATAGGGACAGAGAAAGCGACTTTGTTTTATACTATGTAGTGATGAGACGTATGTATATTAAAGTTATCGGAATCGATTAAGGTAATTCGTTTATCATCGATTCCAACCACTTTTGTAGAGGGTAATTAGGATGTGCTTTGTGTAGACTGTTCAATAAAAATGACGACTTAAATAGAAGTGAAGTTGTTATTGGAAGCTTGGAAGTGAAATTAAATTAAATTTATGGAATTCTGTGAAATGGTATCATGTTGTAAATAAATAATAACCTAGGAATTGCTTGTATAACATAATATGGAACCATGTATCAATTATATGAAAAATGTATACTATTTGGTTTATTATCTGTAGTCTTCATACAATTGAAATGGACTTTCATAAATGGCCTCACATTAAATTTCCATGAAAAAACTAGAATCGCATATATATTTATTTAAATTCAAATAACCCAACTGATGTTTATTTAACGTGTTTCTTTTACATGAAAGCTTAATTTCAAATTTATAAAAAAAATACGAAATCTAATTCAGGATTACAATCGTAGATCTAAACCCACCTTTATATCAAACAAATGTACGAAAACAGTAGACCATAAACCACATTCGAACTGCCTAATCCGAAAACATTCAATAAACAGTAAAACCTGCTTGGAAGTATCCTATAAAAATCAGATATCATAAAAAGGCCGGTACGAGAAACCAAACGCAAAAAAAGTTAAGCGCTCAACGACCAATACGACGCGCGGATACACTTTTATACGATACAAATCGTCCAATAGAATCGCGTTTTAAGACGTAACACGGAGTATACGACCGTCTCTCTCTAACTTATACGTTAAATATACTACCATTTCGCTTAGATGCCCTGTCTTGAGCAGTTTAGAGGTTATTTTGTAAATTTATAGGTGTCATAGAAATGAACTTTTTGTTTAGTGCGCAATTTCTTTTTCATTTGTGTTTTTATTGGGTTGAAATGATCGTCTCAATGGCCTGACGGGTTATTTAGATCAGCGTGGGGTTGAATGGCCATTATTAAATCAGAAATTTTATTTTATAACAATACAATATCGTACGCGTTCGTTCGGTTATTTCTTCGTTAAATTTGAATTTTTAATCTGTGAAAATTTCATTGCAATCTAACACACATATTATACTTGTATTAATAATGAACGTAATATTAGTTTTTTATCATCGTTATGGTATATATTTGTTGCGAGTAATATTATATTTTGTCTAATAAGACATACATCTATAATATTTGTAGGAATCTAGCTAGCTATGCATATAGCTAAGTGATGACAATTTATTAAGCTTAGAGTAGGTTTTAAAGTGATAGGCAAGTTATTTGGACGATCCAACGAGTCAATGGTGATATCAATGAGATATACAGTCAGTGTAAAATTCGGATACTTTATTGTTAATTTCCTTTTTAGCATTAAAAAAAAAACTATGTTGAAAATAATTGAATTATAATTTCTACTCCATAGATACACACAAGTTATATTATACATAAAGGCGTTAAGTTTTGTTTTTAAATCAAAATTAAAAGTATACGTATATACAATTTAATTCAAGTGTTGTTTATAAATGTTTAGGTAGGTACTTTTAGCGTTCAAGAAGTATTAATATTGTCACAGCGTATTATAGAATATTGATTACATCTCATCTTATAAAAGCATAAATTCTATGAGAAATTAATTCATTAAACCTATGCCCAAGTGATTGAATGAAGTTTTAATTCTTCAGGGGAATGCCTAAACTTTTTCAGTGTTCCTTCACATTAGAAAATACTAGATTTGATTAAGATTTAAATACGACAAAAAATGTTTATTGAAATGGCAACACAATGATTATAAATGAAAAAGTTGCAATAATTAAATATGATGTAATATTGACATAACTAAATATATATAAACTACTTTGCAAACATCTAAGTGTCTGTGATACAACAATAATAATCGGCGGCGGTTGATGGTAAACGATTATTCACCAATGACTCGTACAGACACGTATACAGTCTTAGCTAATATAGGAATTTGATTATGAAAGATTTCCTCAAGGATCCCACTATAAAATCTTGGTCAATCTTTGTCAAATATAGATAGCACCATCCCTAAAGTATCTTTTTCTTAAAAAACAAGAATTTTTGAAATCGGAGAACTAAGTAATAATATCACAGATTAAGTATAACATCGTTACATACTCGTTACTTGATTATAACCTTACAAAATTATTTCGTCAAGTGTTGCCACTGTTAAAAACGTATACTTATTTGTAAGTAAAAACATCGACGCAGTCTATATATCCGTGTAAATGCCCCCATATCGGAATAACGAATCAATTGTCGTATTATCTTAAGCCTACAAATGCTTTGTACACAAAATCTCAAAATGCAAATAATATGTAATCGTTGGAGCTTGCAGGCGCGGCTGTTTCTGACGCACCCCTTGTTGGGGGATGAAGAATTTTTTTGTAACACGCTCCCCCGGAACATGGAAGCAATATTTGATATATCATATTCGTTTGCTTTCATCATTTACTTTACGATTTTAACTTACGGAATTTGTAACATGAGGATTATTATAATTGAATATAAAGTAGATTATAAACATGCCAGGACTTATTTAATTAGTTTTATTTGTTAATATTATTATAGAAGCAACATATATTTTAATATATTTGTAACTTTAAATAACGACATAATTTAATATTTATTTAAGGCTTGTAAACTTAGTACCTTAGTCTTAAAAATGCAGGTTAAATATTTAAAAAGTATTCATGATTAAAATGACATAACATAACAAAACATAGCTGTCAAAATAGTTTCTTTTTAAAAATCTGATCGCAGTTCAAATTATAGAGGCTAAAATTATTTTTTTTATTACAAAAAATATTTTATCTGTTAACGTTGAAGAGTGAACACATTTTTAATAATACTTATATCATTATTATTTAACATATCGATGTAGGTATATAATTACGAGTCGAGATGGCCCAGTGGTTAGAACGCGTGCATCTTAACCGATGATTGCGGGTTCAAACCCAGGCAAGCACCGCTGATTCATGTGCTTAATTTGTCTTTATAATTCATCTCGTGCTCAGCGGTGAAGGAAAACATCGTGAGGAAACCTGCATGTGACGAATTTCATAGAAATTCTGCCACATGTGTATTCCACCAACCCGCATTGGAACAGCGTGGTGGTATATGTTCCAAACCTTCTCCTCAAAGGGAGAGGAGGCCTTTAGCCCAGCAGTGGGAATTTACAGGCTGTTGTTGTTGTATATAATTATAGAATGGGTTTTATAGGAACTTTAGTACTTATTTTAAAGATTAGGTTAGGTTAGGTTACAGTACCTGGCTGTCTTTCAGTCCTAGTTTCTCAGCGAGCTTCTTCCTGTCTGGCTTCGAAATGTATTTCTGCACTTGGAATCGCTTCTCCAGACCCTTTCTCTGCAGGTCCGAGAAGACCGCCCTCCGCATCATCCCACGTCTGGGTTTACCTTTGTAACATATTAAAAATCATATTTAACAAACATAAGGGATATTATTCGTAAGAGTTTAGTGGTTTTTATATTCTACAAGTTTTATGTGTTGGTTGTCATGTGTTAGGCAGAAAAGGTAACCTATGTCCTTCCTTGTTGTCAAAGTTTGATTCATACCAAATTTCATCAAATTCGGTTCAGCGGTTATCTCTGACTGTCTGTCGCTCTTTGACGACCAAACCGCTGATCCAAATTTGATGAAATTCGGTACGAAGCAAATTTGAACTCCAAGGACATAGGTTACTTTTTTCTTAGACATGATAGCTAACAGCTAAAAACGCTAGCGTAGCCGCAGGCGACCACTAGTACTCATATAAAAGTTTCCTTAGTTATACTTGTGGCGTTAGAGTCTGTCCGTTAATGGACGATCGTTGAGACAACGCTTTTCCAATATAACGGTGATCGAGACGATTTATCGTTGAATTAGGGAATCCTTTATGATAAGACTTTTAATATCGTTTATTTGAAAATTAGTTTAAAGCGAGTGTTTGGTAAACTGTGCTATCTCTCTTTATCATTATTAATTTGGCTTTAGAAAGAAAGAGACAGCATCGTTTAACTCAACACACGCTAAGCATTTAAATGTATACTGCTACTACTGTGTCTGCTTAGAATAAGTGCTAGACTTGATTAATTATTTTTACAAGAAAGCGATGTTTATATAAAATACGTCGACTGTTTATTGTTGTATTGTTACGTTAGGAATCGTTACACTGTCTCAGCAAATGGATTTTAAGTTATTAAAATACAATTGGATATCTTACCTCTAGAACTATGCGCCCAGGGAAACCCACCGGGCAATGGGAACACTTGTGTATGCGCCTGCGCAGGCCTCACTGTCAAATACAAGGAATAAAATTAAAACAAATATGTCAAGTAAAACAAAATAAAACTAAAGTAATGGACTCTAAAAATACCTCTGCTGGGGTAACAAAACTATGTGACCAATTTATAAGTGCCTGTGAGAATTGATTATAATTATTTAATAAGATATGTGTACCTATTTTATTTAACACAGTTTGAGATGAATGTTCGTGGTGGTTTAAAGTGATACGGATAGCCGAGAAATTATGTGGAAAGTGGCTTGTAATGCGGAGGAATGAGAAACGTATTACGAGGAAGGCCTTGAGCATGGATGTGGATGGATATATAGGTAGAGGACGACAACAACGATGGATGAATTGTGTGTAAGATGATTTGGTTAGAAATAATGTTACTTGTGAGATGAAGACATGCCGCGCCGACCCCAAATAAAATTTGGATAAGGGCAGATACACAAGACTATCTTGACAACTTATCATGAGAATGAACCAAACATTTTTGAAACCATGGCACCTCAGTGATGAGAACGCGAGGAGCACTTCTCAAAAGGAGAGAATAAACATGAGATAACATTAATGGGAGCCGACCATAACAGTTATAACACACATTTTAAATGACACATAAGTTTTAAAATGTTAAATCAATTTTGGCAGAAAGGGGCGAGTTAGTTGTCTAAATACCGCGAAATCTTTATCAGTATTGGTGGTTTGGCTTATGCTAACTCGGGTAGGCACTCATCAGATATTCAACTGCAAACAACAATAAAAACCACCAACAACACAATATATTTATTCAAGTAGGCTTTTAGAAGCACTTTTGGAACGTCATTTAACAACTATATTAAGTGAAGCTACCGCCACCTCGGAATGGAGATTCTACCGAGATAAACCGGCAAGAAACTCTGGTTACTTATTTAATATTTAAAAATACAAATCAAATCAAATCAAAATAAATTTTTACGAGCACTTTTGAATCGTCATTTAACAATTAAGTGAAGCAAGTTTGACAATGATTAGTTTTGATCTGTTCCAAATTTGAACGGTAAGTCTGCCAGTGTATCACGCACAAGGGACATCATATCTAGTTGGCAATATTTGCTTCTTTTTTAATATAAATTAATTCATGTTACCTTCCCTAACGCCAAAGCCCAGCGGTGGGATCTTAAACAGCTATAAAACACACATAGTTAATCATGCCCTCATAAAGTGTTTTCGTTGTAACGCTCCATTACACGGAAGTAATCTCTTTGTATTGTTGCTGATTTTTAATGTTGATCGAAAGATTTAGGGTCGGAACAACAATGAGAGAGAATTATTTGTAAACCAAACGGTCTATTGTTTGCTATGAAAACAGATCTTCAAATCGGTTTTTTAACTGCTTACAATATTGCACGTGTTGTTAAATTACAATTTAATTGTTTTGACGCCATTTTTGATATATGACTATAATTTTTAATGAGAACCTCCTCCTTTTTTGAACTTGATTGGCACACGGTTACATCGTTGTTAATTTATTTATTTTAATACTATTTTATATATATCTTGCCCTTTTCGATTTCTTTCTTATCCTGGCAGGGTCGCCATGTATTGTTGGGTTTACTAGTAATTGAATGAGAGATGTTCACTGTTCTGAATACGTTTATTGACTGCCCCGTCTTATACTTAATTACATATTGTAAAGTACTGTATACCTAAGGCTAAGCACACACTACACTAGTGACCCGCCCCGAACTGCTGCTCAAACGGATGCAATGCTGATACTAAATATACTACAGAATTTGTTCATTTACGACATCACATTAGAAACTTTTAAAATTGGCAGTGTTTTCTGACTATATTGAACCTGTATTATATACAAAAACCTTCCTTGAATCATTCTATCAATTAAAAACCCGCATCAAATCCGTTGCGTATGTTAACTTTGCCGTCTCGTAAATTCAAATCGTTTATAAATAAATAAATTTTAACAAAAAGAAAAACCGACTTCAAACAAATCTCAATTTTAAAACAAATGAATATGCACGAAAAAGTAATAAAAATAATTGCGTATTCAACATATTTTTTAGTCTTCCTAAGTTAAATGAAATGAAAAATATTAGACTACTTAAAAGTCGATTAACGATTATATCATGTAGTTATAATTATTGGTATATTTGGAGCCGGTGTCAGCCACGGTGCCCTTGCCCCAGCAATCAAAAGAAAGAAGCGAGCCCCTTGATTGATCCAGTATATTATTGTGTAAAAGGTAATCTGTAAAAAACATATTTGTTAAAGTATTCTCGTATTGTTTTTTGATATATATACTGTAGGGTTTTATTGGCTGACACCGACTCCAAATATAACAATAATTATAACTACATGATATAATCGTTAATCGACTTTTAAGTAGTCTAATATTTTTCATTTCATTTAACTTAGGAAGACTAAAAAATATGTTGAATACGAAATTATTTTTATTACTTTTTCGTGCATATTCATTTGTTTTAAAATAATGTTTTGTTTGAAGTCGGTTTTTCTTTTTGTTAAAATTTTTATTTATTTTTTGATTTTAAGTGAAGCTGATGTTGACTAACTAATTTTTTTAATATGGATAGATTAAGCGTTCCGTTTATATAAGTCAGAAACTACTTCGAGGACAATTCCAAAGGAAACTTGCGAATAAAGCAAAAATAGACTTTCGAAAATGCGGATTTAATACGTCACGCGGCGTAAACTACAAGGATCCCTCGAAAGAGCTGTAATCGAACTCAGCAAAAAAACTTTGAAAAAGACCAACTATATTTCGTACATCATATGACATCACATCACATACACAAAATTTGATTAAAGACAGTAAGAAATTCTGCCCCATATCGCACCCTAACTGCGAGCCGAATAGGAGTTCCATCACTACATAGTATAAAACAAAGTCGCTTTCTCTGTCCCTATATCTTTAAATCTACGCAACGGATTTTGATGCGGTTTTTTTAAAAGATAGTGTGATTCTAGGGGAAGGTTTGTGTATATAATACATGAACAATATAGTAAAGAAACACTGATAATTTTAGAAGTTTGCGATGTGATGTCGTAAATAAACAAATTCTGTAGTATATTTAGTATCAGTATTGCACCCGTGCGAAGCCGGGGTTGGTAGCTAGTTGATTATAATATTCGACTATGATAATTACATAAACATAACCACATTACGGAAGGTGACTCAAATATCCAAATAACCTATAAATAAAAGATTCGACTGAGTATCGCTAACGTGCTCCACAGAATTGTTCCGTTCCCTTCCGTTCCGTTACTTTGTCATGGATCCTGTGCTCAGAACCTTACCAAACTTTCACCAAATTACCCTTGAAGTATATATTTTATAATAAAAAAAGAATTATCAAAATTGGTTAACGTGATTTTCAGTTATTCACCTATTTGTCGCGCATATACATAATGCAAATTTAAGACTTATGTCGTTTTCACATGGATACCATCATCAGAAAAAAAAAAAATGGGACCCCACGGGACGCACTACCTTTCAAACAAAAAAAAATTATCAAAATCGGTCCACCCAGTGAAAAGTTATGAGGTAACAAACATTAAAAAAAAAAAAAAAAAAAAAAAATACAGACGAATTGATAACCTCCTCCTTTTGGAAGTCGGTTGAAAATATAGTACATTGGTAAAAAAGGCGTATTATTCGATACAAGATTTTGTAGATGATAAAAAGGCGTGGAATTAATACTACCTGTAGACTTCCAGGCAGGATATATTAATTTAAATAATTGTATTAACTAACAAGACTGTATTTTTTTTTAATGTTGAAAAAGAGTAACTACTGAGTTTCTTGCCGGTTCTTCTCGGTAGAATCTACTTTCCGACCCGGTGGTAGCTTCACTTAATTGTTAAATGACGATTCAAAAGTGCTTGTAAAAGCCCACTTGAATAAAGTTTATTTTGATTTTGATTTTTTGATCACAATTGAAATGTCTGATTTACAATTTCTTTCTATTTTTGGTTGATTAATTATTATTTACAATATATAATACATTATTTAGTTTACGATTCTTTAATCTAACTACCTATAATATTATTAACTTTTCTTTGTTACTTTTCATAATAATATAGAGCATCAATAACTTTACTATGTTAAGACAGTTGTAATATATATATTAGTTTTAATATCTTTGCATTAAGCTAAAGTGATTTGTTGGTCCTTACCTAAATAGGGGTGATGACAATGGGCCAGCAGGTGCTGAAGATGATGTTGGACAGGTATGGGCCGACTGGCGATGGGCTTTGCGATGGGCCAAGGATTCCCAAGCACCGGTTGGCGGTATTCTGTTAACAAAAATATTAATTTGTATTCAATTCATAGAAATATATGTGTGTGCATGAATGCATAAAATATATACACATAAAATTATATTTAGACAATATCAGACAAATATAGATATGAGACAACATCACATACATTACTCTGATCCCAATGTAAGAAGCTGAAGCACTTGTGTTATGGAAATCAGAAGTAACGACGGTACCACAAACACTCAGACCCAAGACAGCATAGAAAACTAATGGTAATCTACATCGACTCGGCCGGGAATCGAACCCGGAACCTCAGAGTAGCGTACCCATGAAAACCGGTGTACACACCACTCGACCATGGAGGTCGTCATATTATAATTGATTTCAAACCGATCGAGAATATCAAAATCCAAATAAGAAAAAACTATGATAAGGATAAATGTAATTATTTCAAGAGCCGCAACAAATTAACAAATGAATAATTACCTAGAGTTCTCTTACTAAGCCTTTTCTCTTTAAGGGGCAATTCAAATAACATAACAATACCCGATTACCTATATTATAAAATTCTACGCTTCTGTAATACTACAACAACCATAACAGCCTGTAAATTCCCACTGCTGGGCTAAAGGCCTCCTCTCCCTTTTGAGGAGAAGGTTTGGAATATATTCCTCCACGCTGTTCCAATGCGGGTTGGTGGAATACACATGTGGCAGAATTTCTGTGAAATTTGTCACATACAGGTTTCCTTACGATGTTTTCCTTCACTCGCAATCATCGGTTAAAATGCACGCGTTCTAACCACTGGGCCATCTCGACTCGTATTGGTAATACTACACTTGTGTACTAGCCATCGAGTAGAGTAACACGTCACTTCGATTTGAATGTCCAATTAATTTTATAATTATCATACTCAATGTCATAACACATGTGATATTTCACACTCGTTGCGGTGAGATTCGAGTATCTTGTTACATAATAGCCTACGGAAAGACAGACATATCTTATTGTATTCGACCGATCTAATAAATCAAATCAATTATATTTAAGTAAACTTCACAATGAAACGTTTTTGAAACGTTAATGATTAAACACTAACACCGTTTCGGAAAGCAGCCTCCAGCGAGAAGAAACGGCAAGATACTCGCATAGTTGCTCTTTTCATATAAACAGATTTACAATTTCGTTTGTTAATGCTTTTTGTTTTGCGATAATTAGTGTCCTGTGATCGATTTTCAAATTGCTGGCGATTTTTTTTTACAAAGTATTATTTTAATTAATAGTAAGATTTATAATGAACAAACATTCTTATTAATGTTGTCTTAAATTTTCGCGATTACTCATCCTACGTCCACCCGTGACCACGAACGCTGTATGGTGCTCGAAACGTCGGGATGTTAAAAATAATTAATATACGCGATTCAATTCCGTTATAGCTAGTTTTATTTTAAACATTCTTATTATATATTCCGTCATGAATTCGCTCGTGATATATGTGTTACATAAGCTGGTGACGGGAAGCTCGCTGTGTAGATATCAAGGAATTGATCGTTACAATCTTGGCTTTATCGCGAGACCACTATTTGCACATTTTCAAAAGAAAATATATTTTTTTTTCAGTGTGGAAAGAAATAGCAAATAGGTATTTTTTGAATGATTTATTAGTAATAATGACTCAGTAACTCAGGATAGCTACGTAAAATGCATATATCTACAAATTGAGATCTCAGAGCAAAGTGGTGAAAGCAAAAAATTAAACTTTGTCAATTATTCAATTAAGTAAAGACGCCTCTCAAACGAGCATAAAACGATCGACTAATCGCCGAACACCCTAATCGCATAACGCTATTATAAACAGAAAGCGTATCCCGCGACAGCGGCCCAACTCACGCGCGGCGAGCGGTTTGAAACGCTTTAAAACAACGCTAGATTCTGTGTGCTCATTAGTTTTATACCTACAATGACGTCACTCTAGCCATACTTGAATTCATCTGTATTAATACAGTTATTAACTACGAGATATTTACCATGTTTTTATTTCTTTTCGTTGGAGCTCAGAATTCCAGTCTCGTGAACAAGACATTCGTAGGTAATGTAAAAATATCGAGCTTCAACAGATAAAATTAAAAAACATGTTAAATACAACAACAAAAACAACAACAACAGCCTGTAAATTCCCACAGCTGGGCTAAAAGCCTCCTCTCCCTTTGAGGAGAAGGTTTTGGAACATATTCTACCACGCTGTTCCAATGCGGGTTGGTGGAATACACATGTGGCAGAACTTCTATGAAATTTGTCACATGCAGGTTTCCTCACGATGTTTTCCTTCACCGCTGAGCACGAGATGAATTATAAAGACAAATTAAGCACATGAATCAGCTGGGCCATCTCGACTCAGGTACTCTAAATATGTAGTTAAAACGTACAGCCGTTAATAAAAACGCACATAGATTGTCGCTATTTTTATTTACACTAACTACTTGCCCCTACTTTTCACGGGTAGAGTATGCATACAAAAAATGTTTCTATCGTTTACGATACCTATTAAGGTATATACTCTTAAGGTATAACTATTGGTGACGCACGCCAGTTGAGTGGGAGTCACTTGTTTTTTATAATCGTAACATTTGACAATACAAAATATTATTCAATAACACACTTAAGCCTTAACACGTCCATTAGTGAAAGATGAATCGAAATCCGTGAGACAATTTTTGAGTTTAACGCGTTCAAATAAACAGACATACAGATGGACACAGGTTTGTTTTATAACATGTAACTATATATAGCTATCAAAGTAAATAGTTTTAGTTTTTGCCTTCATTTAAAAAAGTACGAATGTTTTGAATATTAACAGTTTTTTCTTGTTTGTCTTGTATTTTTTTCAAATTTAAGGTAAAAACCTAATCATTTAGGTAGGTAGTTTTGACAACGGATTTTGACGCGGTTTTTTTTTAATAGATTGAGTGCTTATACAAAACGGTTTTTGTATATAATACACTAGCTGTGCCTGCGACCTTGTACTCCTTATTATATCAGTTATCTGCCAGTGAAAGTCCCGTCAAAATCGGTTCAGCCGTTCCAGATATTGGCCGGAAAAAACAGACAGATAGAAAAAAAATAGTAAAAAAATTATATTTTGGTATACCTTGTATGCATTGAGTAAGAAAGGGCTATTTTAATATTACAAATAGACACTACTATTTTATTAGATGTATAGATGAACAATAAAGTTAACAAACAGTAATCATTTGACAAATTGATATCAATAAACAAATTCTGTAGTACATTTCGTATCAGTATTGCACTCGTGTGGCACTGGATCGCTAGTAGATAATAAACCGCAGTGAAAGCCGTTGAAATAAGAGCGAGTATGGAAGTAAGTCGCGGGGCCCGCTGCGCTCGCGTCTTGGGCCCCACCCGACACCCTGTTTCTTACCTCCCCGTCTGTCAAAGGCACGCCGGCCGTTATATATTGTATGGCCTTTGTAATACCATTAATCATGTTCAAAGTGTTTTGTTTTTGACTCCGCGTATTAATTTAAACCTATATTATGTGAAGTGTATTGAGAGATCTTTGCTTGCGAACCGCGTCGGTGAGGAAGCGTGCGGTTACGCACTGCGGTGAGGAGCTACTGATATACATATATATACATATACATACTAGTGGTTGCCCGCGGCTTGCCTCACGTTTTAGGTTTTGGTTTTAAAGACTTAGGCAAAAACGGAGCTATGTCCTTACTTGAATGGACTTTGAGTTTGCTGCGTAACAAATTTCATGATATTCGATTATTTTGTTTGGTTTTTTTATGACATAGGTGGCAAACGAGCAGGAGGCTCACCTGATGGAAAGACTACCATTACCCATGGACATTTGCAACACCAGGGCTTGCAGGTGCGTTGCCGGCCTTTGAGAAAAGAGTACGCTCTTTTCTTGAAGGTTCCCATGTCGTATCGGTTCAGAAAAACCGGCGGAAGCTGGTTCCACAAAGTGGTTGTGCGAGGCAGAAAATGTCTAAGAAATCGCGCTGTTATGGATTTTCGGAGATCAAGGTGGTTTGGTTGTGAAAGAGCAACAGACATAAAGATAGAGACAGAACTTTCACATTTATAATATTATTATAGAGTTATCGCCAATGCGCGGTAGATAGGTACTCATGTGGTATAATTTCTTATAAAATTAGGCATGTTTTGGATTTGAAACATAAATTAAGCACATCTTATTTCAGTGGTGCTTGCCGGGGTTTGAACCAGCTTCCTGTAATTGTATAGCTCTGTAACCACTCGGCCACCTCGTCTCGGTAAAATGCAAAGTGCTATTCCAATTCTCGCTTCATATATATTCATTGGTATAAGTTTTACGTACATTGGTTGATTACTTTTATACTTGGTGGTAGGGCTTTGTGCAAGTCCGTCTGGGTAGGTACCACCCACTCATCAGTTATTCTACCACCAAATAAAAGAACTCAGTATTGTTGTGTTCCGGTTTGAAGGGTGAGTGAGCCAGTGTAACTACAGGCACACAGGCACAAGGGACATAACATCTTAGTTCCCAATTAATATATCCTGCTTGGAAGTCAACAGGTGTTAACTCCAGGCTTTTTTATCATCTGTAATATCTTGTATCAAATAATACATCTCACCAATTGGAGTTGTGTCCAAAAGTCTACACCCTAGTCTTGATATATTACAGATTTCAAAACTCCGAACGACAATCATCCCCAACGCTTTTGCAGTTGCTGACGCCTTCTTCCATCTACTTAATCTAACCAAGTCGACTTTGGCTATGGCAACAGTGGCTAGGATTTATTTACGCCATAAAAGCGAAAAAGGACAACGCCATGCGCCACCAATCTTGGGAACTGAGGTTTGCTGCTTGTAAATTTAGGATGTGGTCTTTGTTTATGAACGAAAGAAAGCTGACAAAGTTTTGATTCTAAAGTGTCACTGCATTAATAAAACAAATTGGGCTTAATTACCTGTAACTTTTTTTTATGGTACAGGTTGGAGGACGAGCATATGGGCCACCTGATGGTAAGTTGTCACAATCACCCATAGACAATGACGCTGTAAGAAATATTAACTATTCCTTACATCGTCAATGCGCCACCAACCTTGGGAACTAAGATGTTATATCCCTTGTGCTTGTAGTTACACTGGCTCACTCACCCTTCAAACCGAAACACAACAATACTGCGTACTGTTATTTGGCGGTAGAATAACTGATGAGTAGTTGGTACCCAGACGGGCTTGCACAAAGCCCTACCACCAAGTAATTAAATTCAATTAACACAACAGACAGACACCAAAAGATATCTATACTTCTATACTAATACTATAAATGTGACAGTAACTATGTCTGTCTGACGCTGTCACTAGCAAACCGCTGACCCGATATTGATAACATTTGGTATGAAACAAACTTGAAACAACATAGGCTTCTTTTTGAAAAAATTAATTTATCAAGATTACAACAATGTCTTTGCATAAAACAGCGATTTAAAGTAATTTAATTGGAAGCTAAATATACTAATCAATTATGAAATAAAGCTATTAATTTTATAATCGAAGCCCTCAGGGTGCATTAAGGGCGGCGGAGGCGTTGTCGCGGAAAACTTCGCCCTCAAGCATCCCTTCCCGGTGTGATTTTAATTATTTTCACGTATTAATTTCTTAAGGGACGGGGCGTGCTGTGAAATTGAGACATCATTTGCTTTATTGGTTGCCCTTGCTCTTGTTTATATAGTTATATCCTTTATATATTTTAACATAATTATACAACACAATATATTTTGACACAGTTTAATAACTAATGCAGTTATTATGGTCACATTTGTCCTACTATGTAATTTTTACTTGTTCCTAATAAAATATATATATATATTTTCCTGCAAAATAATTTAAAAAAAATTTTTGGAAAAAGAATTGATTCTTCTAAGGAGAATTTCCTATTTTAAAAAAGAAAATTAATGTAATGTTTTTTGTTTTCTGTCCGTTAAAATTTAATATATATAATAATATAATAGCACATCTGATAGTAGGTAGGTATTTTTATATTAAAAATGAAAACTTATTTTTAAATGTGTGTAATATATATTAAATTATTGTTATTTAATTTAAAACATAATCTATAACTGAGTTTATAAAACCTATTTAATACAAAATAATTACTTGATAGTGCTCCTTCTTCGAAGGCCGGCTCAAGTTGTGTAGCCAAAACATATTATATTCAATTTTTTAATTCTAAAGATTTTTTTTTAATTTACAAATTATAACGGCCAAGATGATTATTTGTAAGTTAGAACCGTTTTCAATTTATTTAGTGGCGAGCTATTTGAGATACTAAGGAAGATAATCATGTGCAAGGAACAATGTCCAATATAATAGATCCAATACACAATATTTTAGCAGTCAATTGAACAAACGATAGCCATACAATGAAATATTAATATATTTTATTATAAATCGCAACCATAATCCGCAATTCGCCAACAATGAACATTAAAAGACGTGCCTTAATACAAACACTTGAGAAAATATTAAAAACGAATAAAATATTGCAATAAAACATGCCTCTAACAAAACGGTAATCCCAAAAAAAATATGACGTAAAAAACAACATGGCGGGCGCGCCGTTTCAACAATAGATGAATTATCTTTCACGATTCGACTTTGTATGGGATTAAAATAATATTTATATTGTTTGCCCATTTTATTAGCTGTTTTGTTAGCTGTGTGGTATTAGTAATTGTTAATTTTATATTCTTTCATTGTTATCGAATGTTTAATGTGGTTCGAATGTGGTGACATTTTGCTTTTTTTTTCTTTACGTGTCAATGAATTTTTTTTTTCAGATCGTTAAAAATTGTGTGAAATGTTTGTTTTGACACTTGTCATATTTTTAAATATATAACGGCCGATTTTATTTCTGCCACTGTCTGACAAATACAACAATATTTGAGTTAAGATTTATAGTAATTCGCTTGTATTTAATTAAAATACGAATCTTATTTATGTTTTTGAAAATATATAGTCGTATACAACACACTAATTTTAATTAAAGTATTCAAACTGCTTTTGATATAAAATAATTTAAAACGTAAAAAAAATCTGGGACGCTTGTGTGTGAAAGGTACAATACAATTAGTAGATATGAAGAACACAGCCCTTGGGGGAATAAATGAAAAAGAAATATTTATATCGCACCTGGGAACTATTTTCTTTATCTTACTGATAATTGAAATCAATTACCTCTAATATAGGCCAGAAAAATCATTTTACGTGTGATAATGAGTTTTTCCAGGTCCTTGAAAGAATCTACATTCAAAACCGGTGGTCCCTTTACATATTTACTCAAATACATGTAGTATTTGACATGACATTTACCCTACCTAAATTAAAAATATTTTGTTTCTTTTTTTTAATTATAGTTAAAATTAACTGTTATATTTTCACATCAAGCCTAAAACTCTTTAAATTTAAAAATTAAAAAGTTATTTAAAATACAATTCTTAAGCATAAAAAAGGACACAAGCTAAAATGTAACCTCAAAACAAAGCAGCAAGTCACACTCAATACACCGGAGTCCAAAGCCGGCGTCCCCTCGGAATCAATTATTTTCACACTCCGCGCGAAAAATTGGCGCCGAATCGTTACGGGAGTCGTTTAACGAATAACAGTTAATTAAATAACGTTATACGTGTATCGGTATTGTTATACGGTTTTAAGTGATTTGTAATGACTCGTTATTTTTAAAATGTTAATAAAAGTTGTGTTGTATTTTAAATTGTTTTATATTTTTTTTTCGACATATGTAGATGGTATGTTATGTTTAGATTTACCATCGTACATTATGTATATACGATGGTAAATCTTTTACACATACATAGGTACAATATATATCATATTTTTTTGGATATTTCGCTGACTTCCTAACGCTGGTTATTCTCAGGTCAGGGTTTCTTTTGCGAACCGATGGTAGTGTTTAATTTTCAATAAATAAATGTATGTCTGTATTGAATAAAGGAATTTGAGTTTAAGATAACCACGAGAAGATTACTGGACGTATCGTTATGAGCCTAAGACCAATAGATATTGAACAAACGAGGTTTTGATACATATAGACTATTATTTCTTTTTAATTCCTATCCCTCCCTCTTTTTTTCCTAATGCCCAAGGCAGCGGCTGGTTGACAGTTAGGCAACTACTTGCGTGGATTTTCAAGAATAACACAATTAAAATGTTTGTTGTATATAATATATAACTATAATTCTCTTCGTACGGTCTAGTCCAAGGACTATATGCTTTTCCGCTAATCAGCGAAAAAAAAAAGATCTTACCACCATCGACTATCCTGCTCTTATCGAGTTTGCGGCGTTAGTCGTGATGATGGCCAGAGGCCTGATATACTGATTTTGGTTACTTGAGAGCACAGTCGAGTCCTAGTCAAAATCAATAATCAAAGTAGGCTTTTACATGCACTTTTGAAACGTCATTCAACAAATATTTTAAGTGAAGCTAGTGTGTGACACCACAAGATTCGACATGCTGGTTCAGGGAAACAGTGTTAAAGTCTGAATTTCCACAAAAAAGCTGAAGCTAAGATAACAAACGAAGCGAACACATGTAAAGTAAAGAGTAAAGTAAAGTAACAGCCTGTACATTTCCCACTGCTGAGATAAGGCCTCCTCTTCCATTAAGGAGAGGGTTTGGAATATATTCCAGCATGCTGTTCCAATGCGGGTTGGTGGAATGCACATGTGGCAGAATTTCGATGAAATTAGACACATGCAGGTTTCCTCACGATGTTTTCCTTCACCGCCGAGCACGAGATGAATTATAAACACAAATTAAGCACATATGTATAGTGGTGCTTGCCTAGGTTTGAAACCGCAATCATCGGTTAAGATGCACGCGTTCTAACCACTGGGCCATCTCTGCTCTCATGTATCTAATTCCAAATAATGTCTTTGTTCCGATTGCAGTTGAAACACTAGGACATTGGACGTTTAACTACACACCTACACTGGTAACAGTACAGCTGGTTCATTTTTTGGCCAGTTTTGGAATTTCGATTCAACAGGGAAATTCTGCTAGCATTCGTGCTTATTTCCATAAAGTTCCTTGACTATTGATTTTTAGGGAAAGGCAACTACTTTTTTTGGCAAATAGTCCATCACACGAACTTTTATTGTAGTACATTGAATTCACGCTTACTACATCAATAAACCGGTGATTTAAGAAGCGGGCTCATCATACCATAACGTTATATAAACCTGCTGCAAAATGTACTGTATCTTCTTCTATAAGTTTTATCTATATTGATTTAGTAGATTTTTCAGTTAGACAAAAAATAATGTCTAATGATCAGTAAGATTAAAATTTCAATATTATTTCTGGATCTAGATAATGCGTCAGCAAAATCTATTAATAGGCTCTACTGCTATTGATTCACTTGAGGTTTCCGGATGTCACGCTGGGATATGTGGGACGAGCACTCGATAGAAAATCACTAAATAAATCTCTGATTAGTTTGAGAGATTGGCAAATAAAAAAAATAGCGATATTATTATAAAGCAAAAAAAAGGCTACAGATGATATAATTACATTTCTACAAATCTGTAATGAATGAAACGACGTATTAATATTTTTTGGCACAATCGGATTTGTATGTTAATAAGTGTGAAGATCAATGATCATTATAAGCCAGGCTTTAGACCAACGAGAGGTATTTATTTAAATGCAGTATTACTAAGTCTTTAACGTTCATTTTAACTCAATTTAATTTATTTTTTATATAATAACCAGTGTCGTATAAAAACAATCTTTTAAATCGAAGTAAATATAAAATATGCGTTATTTGTTTAACGTTGTCGTAACATACTTCATTTTAATACAAGTAAAATAGCGTTATTTTTAGCGTTATATAAACACCGTGTATATAACAAGAACAAAGTGCAGAGTCACACTAAATGATTAAATGTAACTCTTATAATTAGAATGTTAACTTACGAATGTAGTTAACGAGATAATCCCGCTGTATTTATTGCGGCCGTGCTCGCCTGCGGGGAGTGGCGTTGGCATTATAATGTTTGGAAATGCTAGTTTATATTGTATTAACGAGGAATTGTTTCACTTATTTTTTGTGGTTCGCAATGTATTCGTGTGGAATAAAAGTTGTTGCGTGCACACGAAACGAAATGGCAGAATATCACAGCAATACATAAATCAACTTAAATCAAAAGTAATTTTATTCAAAGAAACTTTACAGTCATTTTTGAATCGTTAATATTTCAGCACTACCTTCGTTTCAGAGAGCAACCTCTAGAAGAAACGAAAAGAAATTTGCACAGTTGCTCTGTTGAAATAAAGAGATTTATAAAGTTGTTGTGAGGGACCCGAGCCTAAAGTCGGGCATTTTTTCTGTATAAGTTTTTGATTATGTTCTTCTACATTTATTATGTTGGGTTAAATCGTATATCGTTTAGAAAGCTTAACCACCACAAATCACTATATGTAGATTTAAGTTTTCCATATAAATCGTTCGATTCAGGGATTGCCTTCACAAAATTGCAAGAGATGTAACAAACGCAAATAGTGTTAAAGGTATGCTTTTGTGGATTTAAATTTCAAGTTAATTCCATAATGGCTAAAAATCCATTATTGGGTCTTTCTCTGTTTACGGAATATTATTTCGAGGCTCTTGATGAGAAACCTTCTATGAAAAAGAAAGTAAATCTATTTAAATGTTTACAGAAAATTAACTGCAGAATGTACTCTCACTTCTCATTAACAATAAGAATGTTATCATTTTAAACACTTTCCATAATTATAAACTAATAATAGAAAAAAAAACTTAATTTTTGCACAAAGAATCCTTAATTCAGTCCAAAAAATCAAACCGAAACGAAACGCAGATAATATAAAACCCGTAAAGCCGAAATCGTTCCAAATTCGAATAGCGTTAACTCGCGACCGCATCCCATTGGGTCGTTTAAATTCAGAACGCGTCTGCGGTCGTGTTAACCGTCACCGAGTGTTTCAAAATTAGAACGTGTGTTCAGGTTGTTACATTAGTGCATTAGTGTCGTGTGGTTGACTGAGATGTTTAAAACTGTTCATTTTATTGAATTCTAATGTTAAAAAAGTTTATTTTTATTTTAATATTTAACAAAGCCTATTAATAATATCTACATATTAAATATATTATATTATATAATGTGCAACAACAATAACAGCCTGTAAATTTCCCACTGCTGGGCTCTTCTCTTTAAGGAGAAGTTTTGGAACATATTCCAGATCGCTGTTCCAATGCGGCTTGGTGGAATACACTTGAATTTTAATGAAATTAGACACCTGCAGGTTTCCTCACGATGTTTTCCTTCACCGCCGAGCACGAGATGAATTATATACACAAATTAAACACAAGACTATTCAGGGTGCTTGCCTGGGTTTGATCTAATACGGGGCAAAAAAACGGGGAAAAAACTACGGAGCCATCTCGGCTCAATATAACGTACGTATACATATTATTGTTACAACTAAATATATTACTATTAATTAATAGATTTACTGAATTAACATAAGAATTAACAACATTAAATGCTTAAATATATATATACAAATATGAACTAAAACTAGTATTATATTAATATTATAACATTATATTAATATAATATTACTATTGTTAAAACTTCCTAGGGCGGTAGACCAAAGACGTCACATTTACTTAGCTATTGTATCTAGTCTACTATTCCTAAGAATTTTAATATAGCCAAATTATATAAATCATGACAATATTAATAATTATTGCACAAGATACAATCAAGAATCCACAATCAAATCCCTTCCATTCGAAACGGCAGCCGTAAGCCATCCAACATCACTAACTAACAGAATAACAATGAAACGCACCTGCAGACGCTTTCCCCTTTTATTTCACTCAATAATCGAATCGGAATCAGAACGATTCATACCGATCAATCGATTCTACATCGGAACTTTATAGCTTTCACGTAAAAAACCTAAGTAATATAAACTCCGACCGACTTATATAACACGAAACGGCAATAACGTTAAACCGTATTACAGCGTGTTAGGGTCGGTTTTCGAGTGACCGTTATATTTAACGTTATAACGTTACTCGGAGTTGAGTGAAGTTAGAGCGCGCGAGTCGTTCCGAATTCGAATATTATCGCAATATGGCGTAGAATGACATGTTAATATGAGCGTCCGGGACCCGAAATGTATAATTTTATTGAATTTTTCCGATATCGACTTATAACGGTCTCTTTTATGTTCGACTTCTTATTGTAACACTAGCTCGGCATGGCGGCTTTGTCTTTCTTAATCTCTTTACTTTTGAATTACTTTTTGCTTTAAAATTTACTTATATTGGCGAAATGAGGTTTGTTTTTATCTTTTTTCATGTATGATGTTATCTGATTGACGTTCAAATTTCGTTAAAAAAGCACAGTAAGAAGTTTTCCGTACATCTGAATGTTTTTCTGAATCACGATGGTCAGTTAAGATGTAAAAGTCTAAAAATCACTTTGGCCATTGTAACATTAGGACTACAGAAACATATAACTATAACTGATGAGAACTGATATAAATATAACTGATGAGTGGGTGGTACCTACCCAGACGGGCTTGCACAAAGCCATACCACCAAGAAACACTTATTGAAAACGACTCATGTTCTCTTGAGTTTTGGTTTAATTTTTAATGAAGTATTGTTGATGTTAGAAAAAATCAACAGATAATAAAGCGTAACGAGATTTGCTGTAAATGAAAGATTCAATGCTTCGTAACCAAAAACTCTATAACGTGCATATGAAATCCATGTACTTCTGTTGAACATTCTTTTAAAATAATACAACACGACAAGACACAATGTAACATAAGTCTAAATGTATTCAAAGGCGAACCACGTTTATCTAAATGGATATTACATTATAAAACATTAGTGTCGATATAGTTTTCCTATAATACATTATTATAGATTATATAAATTCAATAAAATAAATAAGAATGCATCTTAATATATTTTTTAGTGATTAATAAACCTTGACACTTTTTAACTCATCACTATGAAAGTTATCACATTTGGTTTTAAAGGAAACGTTTTGTACCCATCTCAATGCATTTGACCACAAATTGACGCTACGGCACATCTACTGCTACAGCATTCAGCATGGAAGCGTTTATACGCTTACCGCGTGATAAGGAATCCTCAATTAGCTCTAGGTTTATTAATAGTTATATTGTTTACCAAATTCAACTCAACTGCAACTGCTTCTTCTACTTATGCAAACTTTATAAATCATACACAATACTATTATATCTATCAAAAACAAAGAAAATTAGATAATCTTTTTATTACATCATTATTTTTAAAAAGAGGCACATTCATTTAAAATCTATTCATATAAAATCACGTTTTTTTTTAATTATACTTATTAAAAAAAACATTGGTAAGTCTTTATTAGACTTTTAAATCCAAAAAATTAAGAAATGAAACATCCCTACCCTAACAGCCGAGTAGTAGGTATTGGACCTCGTTAAATATTATGAGACGTGAAGAAAAAAATCCGAACAACATCTTGTAATAACTCTTTAATATCAACAAAAATATAATAGAGATATATCTTGACATCAATAATAAAATAATAAAGCGACTTGAGTCCAACGAAAATGCTAAGAAAAAGACATATTAATTTCGACATCTCCCATCTCTGTCTCGACAATTGCTCTTTGTATAGCGGTATCTCGCTCACGCCCCCGAGCTTAAGTGTCCCGCCAGATGTTGCCAGTTTTATTGAAAAAGTCCGGACGCCATATTGTGACTGTTAGTGAATTAAGATGTAGCATAGAGAAAATTGTTATTGGCAACGTTATTTTTATAACGTTTAACGTTATTTTTTTCGTTAATTGCTTTTTTCGTTGTGAAAACATTTATGAAATAGTTTTATATTTATTTACTGTGATATATTCAGTTAGAAAATTATTTATTCATGTATCTATTATAATACGTAGGTATGAAAGATAATCTACGGACTATCTCGTAGGCCTCTCTCAGTGTAGTATTCGCTACGAAAAAAAAAAGACTTTAAATATCTTGTAAAAATATGCTTGAAATAACACTGACCCACCAAACCCAGTGAAAAAAGGAACTAATATGAGTTGGCAGTGAGTTTTTGACTCGCTTAATTTTCATTATAGATCAGACAGAGAGACAGAGAAAGTCTTCACAAGTCATGTTAAATAGGCTATTTGACAATGCGAAAAATAAATTGTGAATTATTGTAATCAGTGTATATTATGAGTTTAAAAATGGTTATTTACTAACGAAACTTGAAAATAATACTTAATTTATTCAAAAATCAATAAATAAAAATGCATTTCTTCAAACGTTTGTCACGTGACACAAAACGCTCCTGATTGGCCGGGCTTACGATGAAGTCACTTTCTTGTTAACCTTGCTTTTCTACTATATGTACCACAGATTAAAATACAGCAAAGTGACGTCACCGACCTCATTGCAGCGCCATATTATCCAAGTAGCGTTTTCGCGCGCTATTTAAATATGTACTAGAAATAAAAAAATAACTTTTACTGGGTTCCTTAACCTGTACAAAATAATATAAAATGGATTTTAAAAACCAGTCACAGCCTATTCCGTCAGAAGTGCATAAATCTAATGAAGCACTACAGAAGAATAATCTGTTAAAGAAGAGGGAAGGAGAGCATCCACAGACTATTATACCGGATCTTCCTGTTTATAGTACTTATAATTGCGTCGTTGATGTAGGCCTCACGAGGCTGCAGCTTCCAGGGTCCTGCTTTAAAACATCGGGCCAGGTCAATGAAAAGTGTTTGATTGTGTTTATGGTGAAGCTTTTGGTCCTCTGCTTAATGTCAGTCGTATTGGAATAGGCATCCTCGTGCCGCAGGATATCGATAGTGAGAAAACAGACTCTACTTCTGTAAGTAATATTTCATTCATTCATTCATAATATTACTTGTTGTTTAAATGGTTAAATACCTTGTTAATAATATCGCAATATAAATAAAATATCTATTTATATAAATACGTCATCCTAGATTGTACCAAATCTATATCGAACAAAGGAACTCGATTTGATATGAATAAAGATACCTCGTACTACAATGAGAATAAAATATTTTCGTAACATCGAGCTGATCCAATGTCGTATCCGGCAGTCAAACCCAGTTGCACTCTGTTTCCTCATTGGCATAATCCGTAGTGACGGCAAATCCACACTGCCTCAGAGTTTAAACGCATCAACACCGGCTTCACTTCGAGCTTTTGCTGAAATTTAATTCAACAGAAACTATCGCGTCTTAGGACCCAAATATTGGTCACTTGAACACATAATCTTGGGTTAAACTAGCCAATAGACTAATTAGACAGTCGAAACCTCACTTGTCTATTGTAACTACAAGCAGTAAAATCAAAAAAGCAACTTTGTCATTGAATTCACGTGTCATTGATATTGAATATTCAATATGAATTCGATAAAAATACGCTTTGAATATCAACGAAATTATAGCATAAATAGCTTGGTAGATTCTCTTAAAATAGTTGCTAAATGGCAATTCAAAAGTGCTTGTAAAAGCCTACTCAAATAAAGTAAATTTTGATTTTGATTTTTTGAGTTAAGTGGAATAATGCTGTATTATAAACTACTTTAATATTTAAACTATATTAATATTTCACTGTATTTATTTAGTATGATTATATCTGTTTTGTACAGATCTACCTCTTTCTATATCTGTTTCTCTCCTCTGCCTTAAGGTCGCCTGGAAGAGATCGCTACTTTAGCGATAAGGCCGCCTCTTGTGCATCTTTCTCAATCGTGTTTAAATTATTTATTTATCGGTGTACAATAAAGGGTATTTTGATTTGATTTGATTTGATATAAATAGAGATATAATTAATGAAGAAGAGTTTGTAGAGCATAATACAGCTGATCTATTAGCAAATGGCGGTGATAATGTCAATCTAAGATTGATAAGTCCAGCGAGTCAGTTCTATAAAACATGTTTGTAATATGCGTTTTATACACTTATTGCCTTATTATTAATGAATATTTTAATTAAAAAAAACGTTTAAATATTAAATATGAGTAAGGTTAATTCGTAAAAAGTTACTCTTCCCATTCACACCCCTTAAAGCTGAAATTACCAAAAATCCTTTCTGACTGAACACATATACATAATAGTATAATAATGTTTGGTAAAACCTGAAACTGAAACGCTGAATATAATACACATAACATATAAAAATATTCAGAGGCTTTTACGTAATGCGCGTTTATATATAAATGTAATTATGACATATACAGATAAGTAAATAATAACTTCTGCACAAATCATCACCGCGTGGGTCTGTGGGTGGAATAGAATTGAAATGATTTTTTAAGAATAAGTGCCAACGGCCGCAACGGATTTAGCAAAATACACACTACATACTTGGCATAAATTTGCCATCAACGGAGTCAATCCCAACACGAAGACTATGGATTAAACCATTATAACATAAGACTACAACCTGCAGAGCTACAGCAGAGAGGTTCAATCAAATCAGATCAAATCAAAATAAACTTTATTCAAGTAGGCTTTTACAAGCACTTTGGAATCGTCGTTTTACAATTAAGTGAAGCTACCACCGGTTCGGAAAGTAGATTCTAACGAGAAGAACCGGCAAGAAAATCAGTAGCTACTTTTTAACATTTAAAAAATACAAAGTCATGTTAGTTAAATACAATTATTTAAATTAATATATCTGCTTGGTTGTCAACAGGTATTATCCCCACGCTTTTTTTTTCATCTATAAAATCTGGTATCGAATAACATGCTTTTTCTACCAATGTATTTGTTACAACCGATTTGAATTTACGAAACGCCAAAGTTAAAAATGTCTGCGGAATTTTAGTATAGAAACTGGACTGGACTTTGGAATTAATGAGAGAGGAATACACTTGCACCAGCTATTGAAGCAATAAATAAATCCATATTACCTTTTTCTCCAGATTCCGTGTAAGGACCAGTCGAACCATAAGATTATTTATTTTAACTGACAATATAATTAATGTTTCGGCCTCAAAAAACTTAATAAACTCATTAAAATATTTAACTTAATTATTGATAGAAAAATATATTACGACAATGTAATATTTTCTTAACGGCAGGGCTTTAAGCCCATTTCCAAGATTAATAGCACATTAGTGTTTTAAGAATAAGTAAAAAAAAATGCCATTGTATTTTTATGGTATAGGTTGGCGGACGAGCATATGGGCCACCTGATGGAGTGGTCATCATCACCCATAGACAATGAAGCTGTAAGAAATATCCCATCAAAAACAATACTTGTCAAAAAAACCAAGTCTCGCAACTCAGTTGTTCTACGGTAAAAAGTAGTGAGATCCATGTAATACCAAGTCTTATCCATGTAATACTTAAGCGACTTCCTGTCTTAATACGTCCACTCCCTAGGACCACGATCGTGGTCCATATATTGACTTGGTTATCGCACTAAATAATTTAATTAACACGTGTTTTCATGCGATGACCGAGTCAATATATGGACCACGACGCTCTTTTGCTCGACTTAGTGGGGGCACTACCGTGCCCCCAGATTAACTATTCCTTATATGGTCAATATGCCACCAGCTTTGGGAACTAAGATATTATTTTCCGTGTGCCTGTAATAACACTGGCTCACTCACCAAACCGGAACACAACAATATTGAGTACTGTTATTTGGCGGTTGAATAACTGATGAGTGGGTAGTACCTACCCAGACGGGCTTGCACAAAGTGCTACCACCAAGTTTAGTTATATAGGTTATGATCCCACCTGCCATCAAGAGGGCTATATGCCCGTCCACTTACCTAAACAATTTACGTATTAACCCATGAGTTATAACTAATAACTAAGTTAAGTAGAGCTACTCAGTTACAGCTAAGTAGAACCTCACCAAAGAACGCGAGTATGTCTAAAAGCGACATTACCTGTTATATACTTAATTCAAACATAACTAACTAAGGTACCATAATAGATCCAGCTATAACATTTGTAACTATTGAATACTGAACGATGTAATGTCAAGTTTGTCTTACCTATACACGTAGGTACAAAATTATACGACTGACTTCTCTTGTCTTATGCTGATAAACATTATAATATGAAATAACTTACTAAATTAGCTATATTTCTACTCAAACGGACTTAGATACGGTACGTGATGTTCCACATTCTGTCATTGATTTGATATAAAACTGCTATGTTAAAAAACTCTAAACAAAAAAGCTAAAATCTACCCTCAATAGAGTCAATACCCAAAACGACAATCTACAACCCAAGAGCGAAAAAAATTACGTTCAGTGGGAGACATAATATGATACACGCTAAGTAGCTATTTAAGCATAAAATAAAGATATCAAATATTAATAAAGTTATTAATTGCGGGACATTTACCTGATATCAAATATTGCCTGTACTAATTGTAGCTTAGAACATTTAAACATTATTGAATAAAGTTAAAGAATTATTAGAATTAGCTTAGAACACTATTGAATAAAGTTGACTCACCGTTCACATTCTTGGTCGTTTCCCGTTCTTCACCCAGAATGGCACTAACACTAAATTTAAGCAACGGTTTCTTTTGTTCATTATTATACTCCTCACAACTCCTAACCATATCGTCCGTGCTGTACTTCTCCTTGTCGCCCTCGTCGCCGGAATTCTCGTGGTAACCCGACGTCTCTTGGTAGCTGTGCAAGTTGAAGCGCTTCTCCAGCTCTTCCAGCCGTCGTATGCCGGACTTCTTGCAGGCGAACGGCGGGCACTCGAACGAGCCGCAGTGACAGCGCCGCGAGAGGGTCGGTATGTTCAGAACTTCTTTATCGGAACATCTGTCTTCGTTCCTCTGATACAAGTCATGATTGTAATACACCACATCGTTTTTCGTATTAAAATCGTCACTTTTGGAATCTTCATCATCTACTTTCTCGATTTCATCTGTACGCATTTCATCCTCGTTTTCAGCTGCTTTAGTTTCGTCGACGTCTGGAGTGTTCTCTCGGGAAACGCTCTGGCGTTGCATGTAATTCTCCAGCTGCTGGTTGATAAACTGGTTGTGGAAATTGACGGTCTTCTGCTGGTGCAGGATGTTGTCGACTAGAAATGGCGACGTCATGTTGAATGTGCCGACGTTGGTCTTGTTGTAGCACAGGCTCTGAATGGTCTTCAACATAATGTTGTGATTCGAGACAAAAGGGTTTAACTTGATTCCATTCTTCAGATCCGTTGGGTACATAACTTTATTTTTAGGACAATCTCATTATTTAATGTCGCCCAAACGTCGAGGTGCGTAATATTATTCGTCAGTTCGATGAGCGCGAGGCGTGCGATCTGTCGCCTGGCTGGGTCCCGACTGACGCTGGGGTGTGTACGCAAAAGGGGCGGGAACTGGGGTGGTTTTTAGCGGTGCTTTTGTGTTGGAATGGCCAAATTATGTTGACCTCTCCCTGTGCTAGTGGCGGACAAAACATTTCGCTGTAAAAGAGAGATAGGATGTAATGTCTTAGGTCTGATATAGTGGTCACTTAGTTTTGCGGGCAAGTTTTATTTTGCGCTCGCTTTCATCGCAATTTCGTCTCCATTACTTGGTGATAGGGTCCTTGTTTTCGTTCTTGGATTAGAGTTTTAATATTGCCAAGATGTATGCAACGCTATGTTTGTATGTAAGTTTTATTCATAGGTTAAATATAGAAGGGTGTATGTTTTAAGTTAAATGGCGTCCATTGTGCGGTGTGTGTATTGATGATGTTTTATTTATCGGTGCGCGTATTAATTTGATTTAGATTGCAATTTCCATCTTAATGCCTTGACTTACGCCGTATATTATTAATGATATGGTCTTATATAGACGTTTTTATTTTAAAAACGGCTTAATTTATTTCTTCGCTCTCTCTGTGAACTTTTCGTTTTTTTTTTCTGTTCACATTACATGACAGTTCTAATTAAATTAGTAAAACTCATATTTGAATTATATACTCACTAAATACATAATTGTTCATAAAAACTCAAGTATAATTTAATAATTCAACAAATATCAATACTATACAACATATTTTGTGCGCTACGGAATTCCGTAGCACTTCTCGTAGAGCCTACGTTACAATTGATGTATACCTATTATCAGTAAGATGTGATCATATCAGAAAATTAACTATAAAATATAATACTTTAAGTTGTTTATATTGTACAAATTACATAATTAACATTATTAATAATATGTTTAAATAGAAATATTAATAAACATTAAAGTCAGTACTTCTATATCAGAAGTTATTAATCGTTATAGTTTTAATTAATTTTATGTATATAATCTCCTATTATAGACAAGTATTGCCCTTGTTAATTCGTCATTCAGGACCGTCCTCAGCGACGTCTCGTCCAAGACTGACTTAAAATTAAAAGAAAAAGACCGTTGAAGAAAAAAGCGTTTCGATTTTGAAATTAGCCACACCCCGCGTTTGTTATTGGTTACTCCTCTCGAAGCGAAATGTCTTAACTACGACATTACACGAATTGGAATTTAGACTTTATTATTTAGTAGCTAAAGTTGATATTATGTTGGGGGTGTATCGAAGGAGGTAACAAGAAAAAAGGTTTTAAGGGTTCTGTATGAATATAATTCCACTGTATTTGAAGTAGAATAATGGTTGACTATAGAGGTTTTATGAAGACTTTTTTGTATGAATTTCATCGCATTATTTACGTAATCATTTAGTAGGCTCTGATTTATTTAAAGTTTTCGAATTATACGAAACGAATTGGTCCAACGGAATTAAATTATCATTGTTTGATCTGATGAGCTAATATTTATGTATAGATACATGATAAAACAAATAAAACACTATAAACGTATGACCTTATTCTTTAATGATAAGTAAATAAACAAAAGCCTATAAATGTCCCACTGGGCTATGGCCTTCTCTCCTTTGAGGGGAAGGATTAGAGCTCAATACACCTCGCTGTTCCAGTGCGGTTTGGTGGAAAATCGGTTAAGATGCACGTTTTGCACAATTAATGAGCAAAGTCTCCGCTTCTTTTGGAGTAAAGTAAAAGTAAAGTAAAGTAACAGTTTATAAATTTCCCACTAGTGGGATAACGCCTCCTCTTCCATTAAGGAGAGGGTTTTGGAACATATTCCACCACGTTGTTCCAATGCGGGTTGGTGGAATGCACATGTGGCAGAATTTCGATGAAATTAGACACATGCCTCCTGTTTCCTAACGATGTTTTACTGCACCGCCGAGCTCGAGATGAATTATAAACACAAATTAAGCACATATATATAGTGGTGCTTGCCTGGATTTGAACCCGCAATCACCGGTTAAGATGCACGCGTTCTAACCACTGGGCCATCATATTCCACCACACAACTCCAATTTGAGACAGACATGCGAATGACTATCAATTAAATTCGAGACCTCAAATCTAACGGGTTTGCACAAAACCAAACTAAATCACTTGTATATAGTACTAGTTGACGCCTGCGGTTCCGCTCGCGTTTCAGGGGCTTCATTGCCACTTATTTGGCAAAAATGTCCTTCCTTGGAGTTTAACTTTTTTTTTTATAATTTTTTTTTATAATATCCGGTTAGGCATATGACTACACTCCACCTGATGGTAAGTGAAAATGGAATCAAAACGCGAAGAAGACTAGTACGCACAGCAAGAATGAGCTGCACTAGTTACCCTCGCCATGCCGGCCCGGCTTAAACTTTTAACTTTGCTTCATAGGAAATTTCATCAAATTCCGTTGAGTGGTTCGGTCGTGAAAGAACGACAGATAGACAGAGAGACAGAGAGACATTCACATTTATAATATTAGTATATATAGGTATTTATATTTTTTAATAAAATATTTTATTGTATTCGGTAATTGGTTTATAATAGGCTATTTGACAATGCGAAAAATAAATTGTGAATTATCGTAATCAGTGTATATTATGATTTTAAAAATGGTTATTTACTAACGAAAGTTGAAAATAATACTTAATCTATTCAGAAATCAATAAATAAAAATGCATTTTTTCAAACGTTTGTCACGTGACACAAAACGCTCCTGATTGCCCGGGCTTATGATGAAGTCACTTTCTTGTAAACCTTGCTCTTCTACTATATGTACCACAGATTAAAATACAGGAAAGTGACGTCACCGACCCCATCGCAGCGCCATATTGTCGAAGTAGCGTTTTTGCGCGCTATTTAAATATGGAATATTTAATATGATATTTTTCGGCAAATATGTACTAGAAATAAAAATCCCAACTTTTACTGGGTTCCTTAACTTATAGTAAATAATATAAAATGGATTTTATAAACAGTCAAATATATTTGCATGTAATATTAATCTGTCGTATTTAATTAGAATCCAATGTGCGACATAGTTGTAAGAGTCCTGGGTAGGGGGTTAAATACGCGTCCAAAGCGCCCCCAGCGCGGTACTGCGCCACTATTTATGCAATTACGACCATTGGTCACGGACAGTTGTGGAAGGGTTCGCGTCACAACAAACTTTAATATTTATGCCTTTAGACAAGCAACAATGGATTGTATGAATTTAGTATTATCTTCTGATTTTTAATTTTTTTTATGGTATAGTTTTACGGACGAACATATGGCCCATCTGATGGTAAGTGCTCACAATCACCCATAGACAATGACACTGTAAGAAATATTAACCATTCCTTTCGGATCCTTAATCGGTTCGGAACGTAAATTCAACCGAAAAAAAACCTGAACTAATCAACTAAGTACCTAGTTACTCTTTTTTAACCTTTAAAATACAAAATATATAATTATGTCAGTTTATATTTTTTTTATGATATTAATATGATCAAATGGGCATCTAGGTGTTGCGGTTTGAAGGGTTAATCAGTGTAACTTGTAGTTACATGACATTGAACATTGTTGTTGTTACGTGAAGTGTCCCTTGTGTTTGTGCACAGGCCCATATCCCAGTTCCCAAAGTCGGCACATAGGCGATGTGCGATTAATGTTTCCTACAGCGCCGTTGTCTATGGGCGGTTACACATCCTCCTCTTAAGTATCACATAAGCTCTTACCTACCTCTGAGGAAAGTTCAGCTGAAACAAAGAAAAAGTTATTGAGAGTTAATAACCATCCATGACATAGATAATGATATTCATTATTTTTAACTTTTTAAACCTTGCCTCAAAATCTTCGTAAAGAAAAGATGTGCCTGATATAAAATATAAAATATGTATACTTCGTATAAATAGCTAAAAACTGAACAAATTAAAATAAAACATACGTTTAACAATAAAAACTTTGATTAAAATATATTATCTACTCAGTCCGAATGCTTTATAGAATTATATATTTCTAGAACTTTATGTATAGTAGGTACATCAATTCAATTGTTTTTAATTAAAAAAAATCTTAACTTCTCGGTAAGACCTACATACTACACTCAACACTGGTTGTAAATTTATTTAATACAGTTGTTAAATGACGATTCAAAAGTGCTTGAAAAAGCCTACTTTACTATTAAATATAGTTTGATTTTTATTTTATGTAACTTTAACTTCTTGTATCGCTTACATAAAGAGGTATACTAATAATAAAAACAATTAACAAAATCTCATTATGAAATAATGTAAATAATTGAAACAATAGTTATAAAAAACTGTGACCTCTTTACGTCCCCCAAAACGTCGCCGAGGGTCACAGACCACAAACCTCCCTTCACACTACACATACGAATACAATTCTAAATGTTCTGTTTCGAGGGAAATATAGGGTAATTGATAATGTTAAGGTTTAGATCGCATTACGGAACAATTAAGACAACTGTAGGCTTTGATAACGATTTGATAATATATACGAGTAAAAAATAGTTATAATTATAGTACCTATATTATAGTATTCAATGAAAATGAAATTTATTTTTTTTAATTTTATTCTAACGTCAGCTTAAATTTAAATCCCTAGCAAGATAAATTATCAATAAACTGTCCCATATTTTTAACAATTTAACGAACCGTTAAATCCTTCATAAATATATTCTCATAAATAAAACTATAATAATAAAAAGAAACAATTATAACGATATAATCTGCGTAACTAATTCGCAAATGGAAGCGCGTCGAAATGACAATAGATGGCGCCACGTGCTCTCCCGCCGAAATCTCTGTCAACTGTCAACCGCATTCGGCCGTGAATGATTTTATTTCTTTTTAAATAAACGTGTCTGTCTGTGGGTGAGTTTAATTATCGTCATATTAATAACTATGTGAAATGATAGCTGTCTGTGTTTTATTGATTTTCTAATTCTAAAATTGTTTTGTCAATTAGTTTTTTTTTTAAACTTACCCGTAAAGTGAATAGCTTGTGCTAGGACTATAACAGCCCAAAGGATTAGTATCGAAACAACTAAACTGACCAATGATGTTTTAGTAAACAGATATGTCATTAACGCGCAAAAAGTGAAGACTAGAAAACGTCCTAATTGGGACGTATGCCTTAGTCGTTTTTTTAATTAAGTAGTAATACGTTTTGCATAATTAAAACATCTAGTTGTCCCTTTTACTTATTGTTTTATCAAACTATCCTTTTTACTTTTAACGAAATGTAAAGTAAACGGTCCCCGGCGTGGCACTTTTTTCTGTTATTTAGTACGGGTATAACATATCTCATGTCATAATTAAATTAATAAATATTAATATATATACAAGATTATATTAATGCTAAAAAGCGTGGAGTGTTTGTTGATTTCTAGGCAGGGTGTAATAAATGTAATTGTTCCTTGTACTTATACTATAACTAGCGACCCGCGCCGGCTTCGCACGGGTGCAATACCGTTGCTTAATATACTACAGAATTTGTTTATTTACGATATCACACTAGAACATTCTAAAATCAGCATTTGCTTACTAAGTATATTGTCTATGTATTATATGCAAAAACCGCATCAAAATCCGTTACGTAATGAAGATCTAAAAAAAGATGTAGGTAAGCATACATACATATCCTTGCTGGTTCTTCTCTGTAGAATATAGTTCGTAGCTTCATATTTAATTCAACACAGTAAATGGACAATTCAAAAGTGCTTATGTTATAGTACTCGAATAAAGACTATTTTATTTTTGAGTTCGTTAGATAGACGACCTCTTAAAAGTAAAGTAAAATAACAGCCTGTACATTACCCACTGCTGGGCTAAAGCCTCCTCTTCCATTAATGAGAGCGTTTGGAACATATTCCACCACGCTGTTCCAATGCGGGTTAGTGGAATGCACATGTGGCAGAATTTCGATGAAATTAGACACGCAGGTTTCCTCAAGATGTTTTCCTTCACCGCCGAGCACGGGATGAATTATAAACACAAATTAAACACATATATATAGTGGTGTTTGTCTGGGTTTGAACCCGAAATCATCGATTAAGATGCACGCGTTCTAACCACTGGGCCATCTCAGTTCATACTGGGCTATCTTAAGCCGCTATGATATTGATATAAGAAAGTACTTAAGGCGTTTATTTGATATAAAAGTTGATTATATAGTAAATTTTGGTAACGACAGTGATGTCCTGACGGATTGCGGTCACGGCGACTCTCATCGGAGAACAACCAACTATTCTCTAGACATCTTACTGCTCTAGCGATCTACTCAAAATGTAATAATTCGGACCAAAAGGAAGCAGGTGCAGAACCGAAAAAAGCACGTAAGCATTCCTAGACAAGGGTTTCAGAATTCGGTGTTGTGTGCACTAAAAACCGTTTGTTGGAGATCGCAAATACTCTCTGTAATAATTCTCGGTAATTCGTGTTTACAATTCATCCTGCTGGGTGATCAAGAACAGCTAAGTAAAATAAACTACAAAAAGCATCAAAACAGTACATATGTACATATATAGCTTATTCCAATGGAAGTTGGAAAAAGATATAAAAAAAACCTATTTTCATATTTCATGGGATTTGGTAATAACTTAGTTTTATTTTCGTTATCTATAGTAATATTATAAATTTGAAAGTATCTCTATCTGTCTGGCACTCTTTCACGACCAAACCGTTGAACCGAATTTGATTAAAAATGGCAAAGAAAGGACTACTACTACTTTTTTGGCTGATACATAACAACAATGTTTAAAGTCGCTCAGCGTGCTATGGAAAGGCCTATGCTCGGCGTTTCTCTGAGCGATCGCATCAGAAATAAGGTGATCCGTCAAAGAACCAAAGTCATCGACATAGCCCACCGTATTAGTAAGCTGAAGTGGCAGTGGGCTGATCATTGTCGTAGAACCGACAACCGTTGGGAAAAACGTGTTCTAGAGTGGAGACCACGTCTCGGCAAACGTAGTGTAGGACGTCCTCAGGCACGGTGGAGTGACGATATACGCAAGGCGGCAGGCAGGAGCTGGATGCGAGTAGCCGGAGAAAGACCACAGAGGCGTGCGCTTGGAGAGGCCTATGTCCAGCAGTGGACAAAAACGGGCTGATGATGTGATGTGATGACATGACAACCAACACCGAAAAACGCTAGCAAAGCCGAGGGCGACTTGAATACAACACTATTCCACTTAACCATTTATTTACACTTCAGTATTACTTTCAAAATTCCGATAACAGTTTTATCGACGATCAAAGCGGCATTTTTCGTTAATCCATAGTGAATATCATAGACTAATCAAGCTCTCGACCAATGACATCGCGTCGATTTGCTGTCACATGTCATTCATTTGGCTTTTTTCCTGTTATGGTTAGAATAGAGTATACATGATAATTTAAAACAAAATTAAAATGTCTCTATTTAAAATAAATTTCAACTTTATCTCGGTATTTGTACTTACAAATTTAATAATTTTATGAGAATAATTAATCATTAGTAATATTATTTTATTATTAAGTTTAGAACGTAAATCATTAAAGGTTTTTGTTACTCCTTTGTTACTCTTTTTTTTTTCAAACTATTATATCGATATTGTGTAAATGTTTAAATCATTTAAATATAAATATCTCATAACTCTCACATTTTGAAATTTGTAATTAATAAAATTTAAAAAGAAAAGAATAAAATGCTTTAAGTTGAATTTAATAGATTCCCGAAAGTGTTATTCAGTAATTCAAGAAGTCTTGAAACACTAATAACTGTTAACGTTATTTTCCATCTAGTGACAAATAGCAGCAACTGTTAAAGACGCCATCTCTTATTAGGATGTTGAAACTTTATTGTTTACTGAAATATATACTAGATGGCGTATCAATAACTATATTCTTGAATTTTGCAAACATTATAATTACATAAAAATTGATTATTCCCATTATTCTTTTTTAATTTTTTTTATAATAACTGTTATTAAATATTTGTGTATTTAAATAAATAAGTAAAAAGTACATTATGTTTAAAAGGTAAATGTTTAAAAGGTACAATTTATATGTATTTTAAACAATATTATTTAAATGATAAACATAATATACAACTTTTGAAAGAAATATTCAGTATTTAATTTACAAAACTTTCGTTAAATGCGAACGCATCCATTCGCCTTCAATTAAAAGCACCAAAGCTACTTCGTTATTTAAAAAAAATAACCCGAGCCAATACGAAGCGAGAATTCATCTCACCGGTCAAATCTTACGCTGTGATTGGTCGGCCTATTGAACAGGTGCTATGCGTCATCCGCCATATCGTTGGATTTTGAGAAAGTACATGTTGTTTGCTAATCGTAATAATTCGATTAATTTGTGATTAAACTATTAAAAAGTGTGTTAAATGTGTATATAAGATGAGTGAGTGGTACAGGATGAAGAACGGCTTCAACAATAAACATAATTCATCTGAATTGTCAGTGGAAACATCTTGTGATATGTCAGACTCTTTTAATATATTTTCTGATAATTTGAGCCCAATACCGGCTTCAATTGTGCCTCGAAAGTTGGATTTTAGTGGAATGGACGATGATGAGGGTATGAGGGACCCTACATCAGCTCCTGCATCCCTCAGTCCTCCATACAAAAGGGTCAAGGCTCTGAAGTAAGTACATTTCTCTCATTAGCTAATCAGGGCGAAAACCCCACGTTCCATAGCGATGGCATTGTGTAAAGGAAAAGAAAGCTGACTTAAATAAACGTCCTTATTGTTATCTGTTTAATATTCTCTTCGTTTTTGTTTATATAACAAACTATTTCTAGACTATTTATGTAATGACCTCTTAAAACAACAATTTATGGTAAATTATGTTTTTCGAGAAATTTAAACAAGTTGATATCTAATTACAACAAAACTTATTTTTATTAATTTTTCATACCAAACATTTCAATAAAATACCATATTAAAATAATATACTAATAATAACTTGTGACAAATATTTCGTAAATTTTACGAAATTCCCAGATCAAAACCTGATTTGGATCTTTCTAGAAGGTCAACAGTAAAGAAGAAGCATGTTTATCTATCATAACTATTAATATGAATGAATGAAAACAAATAATATACAAGTAACTTAAACTTTTAATTTGCTGTTTCAATAAAAAGTTCAATTTTACATCTAGCTAGTTAAATCTGATCCAAAAAATAGTGAACATAGTTACAAAATCTAGATTCAAAAATTGCCATCTGATTTCCTGTCTAAACATGCGTTGACATGAACAATTCCATTGTTAACTGGTTTGACAAGTTTTTGAACTATTTGGGTCGAAAAGAAAGTTGTGTTTGCTTTTAGACATGTTTAATTCAGTGTTGTGTTATTCTATTGACAAAAGCACAAAGATATGTTTCATAAAAAATATCTTCAAAATCTTTGTGAAGAATCATTTTAGCAAGTTTTAAAAAACCATAAAAGCAATTTCATTTTATAATTATAAATATGATGCCTTCGTTTACTTATAGTATTTGTATAAAATCTTGTAAGCTAATTTAATATCACTAAAAGAGTGCTCTTTTTAAAACCTTTCATAAGAAAGAGAAAGCAATATAGTATTCCTAAATTAGTTTTAAGATGTATAAAGATGATTTAAAATTTGTTTAGACCATCTAAGATAAGGAATATTAATTAAAATGAAATAAATATAAATCATTAAACAAAACTTATAATTTTTAGATATCTATTCAGTGGAAATATAACATATAAACATATGTTCAGCAGATGTTTGTATTTTCTGTTTTATCTGTAATACAAATAATAAATTGAGTTGATTAATTAAAGTTTGGTCTACATTTCTTTAATCTCTTACTTCTGAAGTATTTATTACAGATACTGAATTCAAAAACAGATATATTTTGTTATTCAGGTATAATACATATTTGTTACAATACAGTTTAAGGTGTAAAGTTTTAAAAGCCATAACTAACGTACAGAAATTTACGGTGATGTTAAAAAAAGTATTGTTTAGTTAAATGTAGAAGATTAAAAAACTGATCTCGAGTTTTGAGCTTATTTTGAAACAGTAACCATTTCAATTATAAATACATTAATATCATATTCATACAACTTTTATACTGTACATAACAAAATGGATGATAAATGGCTTACAGTTAATATTTACTTATTTTCACACATGATTGCGTTTAATGTTATATACATTAAAAAGAAGCTAAATTTAATGCTGATATTTATTGGTATTCAAAACTTGTGTTTAACTTAAACTTATAATTACTTTGAAAGTAGTTTATAACAAATGTGAAATAGTGTAATAGTCTGATATTATAATCAATACCGGGTTCCATTTGAAGGTGCTAAATAAACAAAGCTTAGATACATTACATTATCATATACATACTTTGTGTAGTTTAGTAACAAATATAATGCTGTACAGATAGTTCTTGATTCTTGATTTTACCATAATTAATTTTACTTCTGAAGTTCCAGAAACAATACATCATATTAAACAATATATTATATTAGATCTCAATGAATATAGGGTCATTTCAATTTCATAATTTCAGTGCAGAAATCAAGCAAATGTAACTACTGTATTTATCAACGAAAATATTGTATCAAGTCCAGTGTAACTTAATAAGTTGACATAGGGTTAAATATTGGCATGTGCAATATTTTTTATATTTATATCATAAGATTCATCATGAAAATTGTGTAATATATAGCTAGACTATATCATATTATATAGTATATGAACAGAATTGTATATGAAAGCTCAACAGATAAGCCAATTGAAATCAATCAGTTGAATTATCAACATGATTCAATTGGTCCTATGATCATTATTAATTCGACGAAAATGTTTCAGTAATAGGATGATTTGATGAGTACATTTTGGTGGGAATTCTGACAGCAATTGTTTTTTTATCTTGATTAATTCAATATTCATGACAAAGGTACTTCACCAACAGCCATTAAATCAATTATATGTATCTTTAAAAAAATCTTATTAAAATTATACGATATATTTATTTAAATTCGGTAAATAATATTTAAAATTTAAAAATTCCGTAGTCAAAGAATCTGCCCAAAAATTTCGGTTGAAATCAGTTAAACAACAGTTATACGCACAATAACACGAGCATATGATTCAACAGCTGACATCTGCCGCAAAAAACACCTACGCAGAAAAAAAAAATCCGCCAGTGTTGAACTTGAAAACACCTTTAAATAAAAAAAAAAATCGTGGCAATTTCTTTACGCCTCTATTGCAAAGGAATAACGTCGTTTATTGCGTGCTTCGAATGTTGTTTTAACAAAAGATGAAACGAATAAACGAATTCTGTTTTTAAAAATAGATCGGAATTTCGAAAAAAATATGAAATTTATCCGTTTTTAATTGTAATGATCGTTGTTCGACTTTAAACTCTATTTATCTTACTTTTAAAATACCAATTTCAATCGCGCAACTCTATAGGCATAATATTTAAATGTTATTACCATTAAGAGTGATATTCAAATTTGGAAACGATTTCTATTGCGTAATATTCTCGAAATAGCTGAATATGTAAATTTCAACTTTATTTGTTAAACTTTAGAGTTGATTTTAAAACGAATTACCTCTTTATTGCAATATTTGTCAGGTGTTCTAAAAATGAATGGCATTTAAGTTTACGAAATTTGACTCTTTAATAAAACGTGCCTTAGCGCATTGTAATAGGGATCAGTTTTAACGCACTTGTAACTTCAGGTGTTCGAGATGACGTGAACTTGTGTGTGTAATCTTTGGTTACAAGTGTTTTTATAGAGTTTATGCAAGTGTGCGTGAGGGGAGGTTAGGGGAAGTTGAACAAAGGCTACGTTCTTGCTACTCTCTAGATCCTTTGAAAATGTTAAATAATATCATTAGTTTTATTATTTGTAAAACGAAACTTACATTGTGTGCAGTCTAGTATTCGTTTTTTACAGTTTAACATATCCGTTCTGCCGTGCGCATCTCTGACGCCATTAAATACAATATTTATTTTTGATTTTCTGTAGAATAGTATATAATATCTTGATAGAGGATATTCTTTGGTTAAAGTATTAAGAGTAATAGTTACTATGGAAAAGACCAATTCAAAGTTGTAATAATAATTAATCTAAGTGATGAAAGACATTTCTTGATGTGTAACAATAATATAAACAGAGTATCATAGGAATATAGGTATTTGTAAATCGAAATCGATACTATTGCATAAGTAACATGTTTTGTTTTATGTTTCTAGATTATTCGATAGTCCTCACACGCCGAAGACGCTTCTAGAGAAATGTTCGACGCCCTCCCATCACCCCCCCAGATCAAGACTCTTCCCGCCAAAAGTCAACGCACCTACTGGTAAGTATTGTTTATATATTTATTTGACCAACAAGTAGTACAACACACAATAAACCAAAAGTTGTCATAAGTAATTGGGTAATTGCCTGCTAAATTATTATTTATTCACTGTTAAATGTTCCCAGCCTTTAATCGTCCCACTGTTGGGCTAATGTGTGGAGTATACGTCTACAGGTGGCAGGTTTTTAATCAGCTCATTATGTATGATGTTTTAATCCATCGAGCTTGTGATAATATTCAAACACAAATTAAGCTTCCCCTAAAATGTCAGTGATGCTTGTTTGGTCTTGTTTGGCTCAATCACAAATATGCACCCAATATTAATATACTTAATATTATGTGCATATAGTTAATATACTGAGTCGAGATGGCCCAGTGGTTAGAACGCGTGCTTCTTAACCGATGATTGCGGGTTCAAACCCAGGCAAGCACCGCTGATTCATGTGCTTAATTTGTCTCTATAATTCATCTCGTGCTCAGCCGTGAAGAAAAACATCGTTAGGAAACCTGCATGTGTCAAATTTCATAGAAATTCTGCCACATGTGTATTCTACCAATTCTCATTGGATCAGCGTGGTGGAATGTTCCAAACCTTCTCCTCAAAGGGAGAGGAGGCCTTTAGCCCAGCAGTGGGAATTTACAGACTGTCGTTGTATTAATATACTAATGATTGTACGTAGAAACTTTGATCAATGTTTTCTATTCATCAGGCATGCCGTCTGGCTCGAGTCACCACCTGCACCCACCGTCGGACGAGGACAGCGCGCTCGGTAGCCTGCCGCCGGACGAGCTCGACGACACGAGGCCGGCGAGGCGACCACTTGCAAACATCAACCCTTTCACACCTGACGGTAACACCCTGCTACCATCCTAGCCTCGTCTCAGTATTATTGTTATTACTGTTAAAATGCTATAGACTCATAGAGCTGTCTGTTAATTTATTATTTCCAAAATGTAGGCAATTATATATACTATTTGATAATAATAATAATTTGTTTCAGGCCAAGCACTGAATAAGAAGAAGAGGGCCCTGTCGAAGACGCCCACGTGGGGAGACGCGACGCCCGAGCAACCTGCCAAGCGGCTCCGAGTGAGTTGAGAGTTTGATTAAATGTTATGGACCGCTCGGTCAGTAAAGTACCTGTAGAAGTACTAATAGAATTTGTTAAGATTTACAACAGAAATCAATGCTATGTAAAATAATGATGCATAGAATGTTTATGTGTAACAATTTCTGTTCATATTCAACAACAACAACGACAGCCTGTAAATTCCCACTGCTGGGTTAAAAGCCTCCTCTCCCTTTGAGGAGAAGGTTTGGAACATATGTGGAGTATGTTGTTCCAATGCGGGTTGGTTTAATACACATGTGGTAGATTTTCTATGAAATTTGTCACATGCAGGTTTCCTTACGATGTTTTCCTTCACCGCTGAGCACGAGATGAATTATAAAGACAAATTAAGCACATGAATCAGCGGTGCTTGCCTGGGTTTGAACCTGCAATCATCGGTTAAGATGCATGCGTTCTAACCACTGGGCCATCTCGACTCGTTCATATTCAATATGTATTTAATGAATTTGACAAGAAAAGACCCGCTGAGTTTCCTTCGTCGGTTCCTCTCAGGTCGGGTTCAACATGATTATCGATAAGTTTCCATGTGACTACAGTAATGTGAGTTTGTGTGTGTTTGGTTGGTCGGCAGGAGTCGAACATCTCGCGCTACAACGTGGAGTTCGTGGAGCTCGGCGTGGCGGGGCGCGGCGCGTTCGGGCGCGTGGCGCGCTGCGTCAACAAGCTGGACGGCTGCGTGTACGCGCTCAAGCGCTCGCTGCGGCCCGTGGCCGGCTCGGCCGCCGAGCGCGCCGCGCTCACCGAGGTGTACGCGCACGCCGCGCTGGGCCGCCACCCGCACCTCGTGCGCTACTACTCCGCCTGGGCCGAGGACGACCACATGATCATCCAGAGCGAGTACTGCGACGGCGGCTCGCTGCAGCAGCTCATGGACGCCGGCCCGCTGCCCGAGCCCGAGCTGCTGCTGCTGCTGGCGCACGTCGCCGACGGGCTCGCGTACATCCACTCGCAGCAGCTGGTGCACATGGACCTGAAGCCGGCCAACATCTTCATCGTGCGCGGCGAGGGCGGCGCGGCGCCCGACTCCGACGACGGCTACGACGACGACGAGCCCGACCCGCCGCTCCACAAGTACAAGATCGGTGAGCTGTATACTGATACTGTACAATAGGGTACTCTACTGTGTTTCAAATAGTTGTACATCCTCATGAAAAGCCACAAAACATATATTTTGGCCAAATTTAAACCTTTTTATTCGCGCAAAAAACGCTATGAGTCATTTTGGTGACGTCACATCTGTGTAAATAACAGTCCGTATTCATAAATACGACCGGCATTCTGCTTTTAGAAATTTGGTTTGCATTTTAATAAATAAGTACGTAATAACTTAACACTGAACTGACCGTATTTGTCGCTCTTACGTCACAGCACGGCGGCTCGCGTTTTGCGTCACGTGACATGTAGACTAAAAATGACGACTCTTTAATTTAGTATAATAAAGTTGTAATGCGCTTTTATGGCTCGAAATTAGAATTTTTCAGTATATATCTATATCATCTTTTATAATTTATTTTTCACCACCGAAAGTACCCTATTGTTATTCATATCATACTAAAAGACACAGTGAACGTCACAATAAAGTCACTTTTGCGAGCTAATATTATGTAATGGAAGTTCGTTTCCCGTGTCGACTGTGTTGTGTCCGTGCCTCACCCGTGTCGCGCTGCAGGCGACCTGGGCCACGTGACGTGCGTGTCGTCGCCGTCGGTGGAGGAGGGCGACTGCCGCTACCTGCCCAAGGAGGTGCTGCAGGAGGACTTCTCGCACTTGACCAAGGCGGACATATTCGCGTTCGGTGAGTCGCGTGTTCCATCATCGTTACTAATTATTCAAAAAATTATAGTTAAATTGTTCATGTTGTAATATTTCATCTTGTAGGTCTCACCCTGTACGAGGCCGGCGGAGGGGGAGCCCTGCCCAAGAACGGGCAGGAGTGGCACGACATCAGAGACGGGAAGCTGCCCGACTTGCCGAACCTCTCCCGGGAGTTCAACCAGCTGCTGAAGGTGACGAGAGGCTCTATGTCTGTATGTGGACGTGGCGGCAGTCTCGAAGGCGACCAGTGACCACGATCGGCTCGGTTTCGCAGAAAATGGTGGACCCCGACCCCAACCAGCGGCCGTCCGCCGCGCGCCTGCGCCGCCACCCGCTGCTGCACCCCGCCGGCAACAAGAGCAAGGCGCAGCTGCGCCGCGAGCTGGCCGCCGCCAAGCTCAAGAACGAGCTGCTCGCGCGCAAGCTGCAGGAGGCCGCGCGGTACGCACGCGCACACACACGCACACACGCACGCACACGCACGCCCCCCACACGCACTCTAACGCGCACGCCGACGCCCGCAGGTGCATCAAGTCGCTGACGCCGAGCCTGGTGGCGCCCGAGTCGGCCAAGGTCCGCACGCGCTCGGCCAAGCGCCTGCAGAAGCCGCGCGCCGACTGCGGCGTCGGCGACGTCGCGGAGCGCCGCCCGGACCGCCGGCGGAGGCTCTAGGGCGCCGCAGGGGCGCCAGCCGAGTGCCGGTCGACAGAGGATATTAGTATAAGGGAAAAGTATCATATCAATATCAATATTATGTAGTAGTAACGAACTAACTAAACAATGTAAGATTTGTGATCTAAAGCAACGTCTGAGTACAACATGAAACGAACGCGAGAGAATACTTAGTAAGAAACGGCTCCAAGTGTCCACACGCAGACTCTAACTCGGCTGCCATTTTTAATAGTCTGTATTAAGCATAGTTAACGTTATTACGACCAGATGGATGTTTAAATATTATTAGAAAATATTACAGATTAGTAGAGAAAAACCATATGTATGTAATTAGTGTCTATGTATACATGTCGATTCTATACATAACACTAATGCAGTAAACCTCCGTACATATGTGTAGTTTGATAGAAGCTTAAATGAAAAATGTACTGAAAGGACTGAAATTTTGAACGGCGTTCATTGCACACGTGTGAGTGAAATGGCAATGCGCGAGTGACAGAGACAGCGATAGGTCAACGTCCGAAGTTCTTCCTGGTCCACGACTGGAGTCCAGTAGTCTCGCTAATCTATGCCTGCAATAAATTTTCAATATTTAACATTTACAATTTCAATTTTCATTCAATTAGTTTGATTCAAGGAATGGTTGAATTGTGGTGACCACTCCACCGTCCAAACCACCATCAAATAGCCCATGTGCCCTTTTAGCGAGGCTTGTAATTCGATTTTAAATAATCCGGTTTCAACGTACACACGAAATTGTCAATTGTGTTGATAATAAACTCAGTGATTTGACATTGGAGACCAATCAATGGATTCGTTAATAACTAATGACTTGTGTGAACACGCGCGCTCTGATGACCTCTGACACTCGTGAAACACTTTTATATACATCTGACAATATTACAAGATGTATCGAAAGTTGACTATTATAAATATTTTGGTACCGTTATAAGAACATATGAAACGATTAATAATAGAATGTAATAAATACAATTTTAGTGTTCGTCAATTTAATATATCAATAATGACTTTGCCGTCTCATTGTAATGTTGAAATGCTAATTGTTATGTGAAAACAATACCAGTGTCTTTGCTTTGCACAGTACTAATGTTATTTCAGCTGATAACTCTTAGAAAATAGACTAGAAACCGATTTTAGACTCTCTTGCTAGTGATCATAAAGTCGAAAATGTTTAAAACTAAATACTCGATTGATTAAATGACATTACACACCTTAGTGGTTTAAGGTGATATGATCGTCAATGTAATCGTAAATACATAACAGGTGTATTCTTGTTGCTGTTTATACGGAACTGAAAATAATTAAAATGTTAGTAAACTTCGTTCGTTCTTCGAATTATTTTTCAGTAGTTTCGCAATGAAGTGTTTTGTTGACGCTACTCAAGAGAGAGATAGCAACACTGTTCAACATAATATAATAATTGTAAATACGATGGGCCGTAGAAATCATTGAAATTCTCGAGAAAAGTAACATGTGATTGCTAGTATATAACGAATAGTTAGTCGTTGGTGGATAAACTACTCGCCGGGTGTACCGTTACACTCGCACGCGTACAGACTAAATATGACTATAAGTGCCTTCGGATATTGAACGAGAATAAAGTGATTATATTTGCTATTAAAACGAATTTACTGTATAGATGTTAAATGTTTCGCGGTGTTTAAACAGATCCCGTTTTGTGAGCAAGTTATAAAATAATCTCGTTATGTAATCGTCTGCGGAATAAAGTTAAAATGCTTTCAATCCAAATGTTAGCAGAACGCGAAGCTGTTTAAACGGCGCGACAATAATTCTTCCATTATTCCCTCGATGTGATATTTGTTTGAATGAAAAAAATTAAACTTTAATGTTAAGCTTTAGGTAAGTGTAGCTGTGGAATACGAGGCGGTTTGGACCTCGTAGGCGGCGAGCGGACCTGTCGGGGCTCGGGGTCGGTCGAGGTGGCGAGGCGTCATGTAGAGCTGCTATAACCTCCGTCTTTATGTAGAAAATGATAAATCCTCCAAAGCTGTTCATTGTTTTTGTATTTCAAATAGTCGTTCTACTTGCTACCCCTAGTTCTCTCGTCCTGGAAGTATAGCACTGTATCGCAACACAAATTTGCTTTATTTATTCCATATAATTGTATATGCAATAAATAAACAGCAATCGTTTCGCGCCAGTGATTCTCTGTCGCTCTCTTCGCTCCGCGTTGTCCGGCGGTGTGCGAGCGAGAGGCGAATACAGGCGACGCCATTTTGTTTTTTTACTCGAGTAGTACGACGCAACTTAGATGTCACATCGGCAAAATTCGTAAAACCGATCACATCCGAATTGAGTACGCTATCCCAAATTATCAATATTTATTTCTTATGTGAATATGATCTTTGCACAAACGTAATCACTTGTAATATCATATGACCTAGTATAGTTGTCAATTTACACGCACTCGCTGTCTCGGGTCGAACTGACGCGAGAGTCTATAGCGACGAATAGCGTCGAGTGGCGCGATAGGGAGCTGTTTCTGTTGGTTGTGAATCGGCAGTGATCGGTTTTATTGTATTTGCCGACGCTACATCTGAGTTGTGTCGCACTATAAGTAGAGTCGGCGGTTGTAGCAGCTCTCAGTGAGGCCTCGCGGGTCGTTATACGAGCACCGTCTGTCCGTATCGCCATCGATAAATGTATATTTATATTAATTGTATAGATGTAAAAATTAACAAAAAAATATAATCGGAAATTGAATACGTGTTGAATTAATTCATCGTTCCGATGCCAGCTAGTGTTAAGATGCAAATGTGAAATGTACTTGTGAGTCTGTGTTAACTGTCCATTAGATTAATTTATTGGATACGATTTATACTAACAGGGTGTTTTGAAATTTATTAAATTTGCAAGTTGGAAGTTTGAGTTTTTGTTTTGATTCGTAACTAACACTGGTTCCAGTCTGCGATTTATATTCGCGTAGGTGCGGACGCCGCTTTGCTCGTTCACGACTCTGTAAAAGCTAAGATGTAATCTATATTCATAATTAAGTTCTTCGATTAATGTTTCCTTAAACTGTGCCTTTTATAATTATAATCGATGTAATACTATTAACTAGCTTATGTTTTATCCTTAGTAATGTAATTCGTGGATTATTGTGTTATTGTACGGACGATAGCGCGCGCGCCAGACATTCGCCGAAATTGATTTATCAAATCCAATACATTCGTAACGAAATCTCCAAATATGCAGTAAAATTAATTCCTTTTGATTATTGTTGTAATTAAAATATTTGTGTTTGTAAGTGTAAGTGAATAAAATGTTAAATAATAATACCGTGATCGATTTCGCGAATGTGTGGCGCGGGTGTTATCGTTTATAGTGATCGTTATATTTAGAATCCTAATGTGCTATCAATATATAATTAATGTCTGACTTAATTATACAAAATGTAAACAAAACGCTCGGCGCTACAGTCGGTCGTTCGGTTCACATCGTGTATAAGTCACAATATATAAATTATAATTCGTAATATGAGTGTATGTACAAAGAGATTGATCTATAAATATGTAAATAGCTCGAAATTACTCGATCCGTCTTCGTCGGTTGAGATGTCGTGCGGCGGCTGCGGAGAGGTCCGGACCGGGCCGGGTGACGACTCGAATGACGCCTAGATTCTGCTGAGAGCTGCCAAGAAACTCAGCAGTTGCTATTCTTCGCTAATTGGATTACGTAATCACCAATCGCATAAGTCGCTCCACGATACGTCAACCGCACAAGAGACTCGGTAGGCAACTAGAAATAAAACAAATCCTAATATAAATACGATTTCAATACTCCAACGCACAATCAACCCAAGAAAAGTAATTGCCGCGCTTTTCGTTCCACAGATTAAACATGAACTATTTGTTTTTGTTTTTTTTTTTTTTAATACAGTTCCCGGCACGGGAATCGCATTAGTGGTTGTTTATAAAAATAAGATTATATTATTTTAGCGTAAAATATTTATGGCTGTCCTACTTGGTGGGTTGTCTTTAGATTTACGGATGGATCTCATGATTACTTTTTTTTTAATCTATTAATAATATCAATATCGAGCGAGGGCTGAGTGTTGGGTCAAATCTGTTTTGGTGTTAAATAAAATAAAATTAATAAAAAATTACTTTCGATTTTCAAATGTATATAATTTATTGTATTTCTATATGCGTAACTGTCGGTTTGTTTGTAAAAATTCTTGTTCGGGGTATGAACGCAAATACCAAATATTAAATTTGTAAAATGGCGTAACGCGCTGTGTGTCGGCGTCGTTCGGCTGTTGTTTCGATTTGACCGCAGCGGAGGCGGCGACGGTCGCTGTGAATGTATTTTTGCTAAACGTTGTAATGAACAAATAAATGGGCTTGTTTCAATTATCATCTCGTTTCATTGTTCCCCGAGAGCCTTCGATTGTGTTGACTGGTCGTCTTCAGGACCTAACGTGCCGTTGAAACGGACAATTTGATGTAACGAAAAAGAATATTGCTGTGTGTGTGTGTGCTTTTTTCCATCAAATTGTCCGTTTCACCGGTGCAGAATAGGGTATATGACTGGTTTTTAAAATCCATTTTATATTATTTAGTAGAGGTTAAGGAATCCAGTAAAAGTAGATTTTTTTATGTCTAGTACATATCTAGTAGCGTTTTCGCGCGTTATTTTAAATAACGCGCGAAAACGCTACTTGGACAATATGGCGCTGCAATGCGGTCGGTGACGTCACTTTGCTGTATTTTAATCTGTGGTACATATTTTAGAAAAGCAAAGTTTGCAACAAAGTGACTTCATCATAAGCCCGGCCAATCAGGAGCTTTTTGTGTCGCGTGACAAACGTTTGAAAAAATGCATTTTTATTTATTGATTTTTGAATAAATTAAGTATTATTTTCAAGTTTCGTTAGTAAATAACCATTTTTAGACTCATAATTTACACTGATTACAATAATTCACAATTTATTTTTCGCTTTGTAAAATAGCCTATTGCAATAAAAGTTAATACCTATGATTTACATTTTTTTTGCTGTCCTTACTCTTAGTCGTCCAGCTAACACCCACACTTATGAGACAAGGGCGAGGGGCTGTAGCTTCCGCAGCGTCAGACACGACACGTATCAAATTTCTAGTCAGAAATATTTTAATTCTGTCGTTAAGACTATCAGCTCATTGTCAAAATAGATTTGTTTTTCTAGAATACCTCGAGGTTATTTTACAAAAACAAATCCACCTCATCAATTTACACTGAGTACTCATTTTTAATAGTAGTCGTATCTGAGGGGAGGTGACTCCGTCCTGTACACCTCTCAGCTCACCCTCGCCTGCTAATGGATTTATATTTTGTAGCGACTGCAATATCGATATTGGGAGTTTGTGGAAATGTTCATATCGATTAGCTAATGGAAATGCTTCAAAATGTACACGTTTGGCAACTCGCCTTTCTCAGAAGTAAATGGCCCAACATGATATTATTTCTATCATGTACAGCTTTTGCAGGAGACAATATTCTGTGACAGCAGCATTTGGGGGTATAAATGCAAATAACATTTCAAAAAAATAAAAACTTTTTTTCTTTTATTTAAGTTTGGGAATAAAATTGACGGGCATTTTGCCTCTTAAGCTGAAACCGCACTTTAGCGGCGCGGAGCGGAGAGGCGCGGCGCGGAGCGTCGTCGATTAATATTATATCCTAATAATAATATGATTCAAACCGCACCACAGCGGCGCGGCGCGGCGTGAGGCGACGCAGCGCGGCTTGTTTGGGCACCAAAGAATATTTTGCCGCTCCGCGCCGCGCCGCTGCCGCCAGTGCGGTATGGCTAGCGGCGCGGAGCGGCCGAATGTTATATACTCAGTTCGAGTTCAACTAGCAGCCAAACAAGACGACGCACGATGGACGACGAGAAATTGATATCGATATGAATTTTTCTTTTGACATTCTCAAATTAGTATGAAAACGAACGGTGTCTTTCAGGAGTCGTGGAAAAAGTTTGTGGTATTCTCCCTCTTTGTAGCGAAAACGTGGGATGTCATGTATCCATGTAGATTTCATACATTTCCTTGTCTCTAATTTTTCGGCCTCTTCACATAGTAAAGACACCGCGATCACTTTTTCAAAAGTTTCGTCCATCTTCAATGTCGTCTAGCTACGCACTGACTAGCGAGAAGGCCGCAACGCGCCGCTCCGCTGCAGTCTAGTGCGGTTAGGCGAGGCCGCGCCGCGCCGCGCCGCTAAAGTGCGGTTTCAGCTTTAGGTTCGCTCGTCCCCCTACAGAAGCACCGCGGCGGCGGAGTCCACATCTCGCGCTGCAACGTGGAGTTCGTGGAGCTCGGCGTGGCGGGGCGCGGCGCGTTCGGGCGCGTGGCGCGCTGCGTCAACAAGCTGGACGGCTGCGTGTACGCGCTCAAGCGCTCGCTGCGGCCCGTGGCCGGCTCGGCCGCCGAGCGCGCCGCGCTCACCGAGGTGTACGCGCACGCCGCGCTGGGCCGCCACCCGCACCTCGTGCGCTACTACTCCGCCTGGGCCGAGGACGACCACATGATCATCCAGAGCGAGTACTGCGACGGCGGCTCGCTGCAGCAGCTCATGGACGCCGGCCCGCTGCCCGAGCCCGAGCTGCTGCTGCTGCTGGCGCACGTCGCCGACGGGCTCGCGTACATCCACTCGCAGCAGCTGGTGCACATGGACCTGAAGCCGGCCAACATCTTCATCGTGCGCGGCGAGGGCGGCGCGGCGCCCGACTCCGACGACGGCTACGACGACGACGAGCCCGACCCGCCGCTCCACAAGTACAAGATCGGTGAGCTGTATACTGATACTGTACAATAGGGTACTCTACTGTGTTTCAAATAGTTGTACATCCTCATGAAAAGCCACAAAACATATATTTTGGCCAAATTTAAACCTTTTTATTCGCGCAAAAAACGCTATGAGTCATTTTGGTGACGTCACACCTGTGTAAATAACAGCCCGTATTCATAAATACGACCGGCATTCTGCTTTTAGCAATCCGGTTTGCATTTTAATAAATAAATACGTACAAAAAAAAATCACATTGATTTTTTGAAATTTAATGTTATAGGAAATTCTTGAAGTTAAAGTCGATTTAGGTCACGTGACATGTAGACTAAAAATGACGACTCTTTAATTTAGTATAATAAAGTTATAAGGTGATTTTATGGCTCAAAATCAGAATTTTTAAGTATACATCTAAATCATCTTTTATAATTTATTTTTCACCACCGAAAGTACCCTATTGTTATTCATATCATACTAAAAGACACAGTGAACGTCACAATAAAGTCACTTTTGCGAGCTAATATTATGTAATGGAAGTTCGTTTCCCGTGTCGACTGTGTTGTGTCCGTGCCTCACCCGTGTCGCGCTGCAGGCGACCTGGGCCACGTGACGTGCGTGTCGTCGCCGTCGGTGGAGGAGGGCGACTGCCGCTACCTGCCCAAGGAGGTGCTGCAGGAGGACTTCTCGCACTTGACCAAGGCGGACATATTCGCGTTCGGTGAGTCACGTGTTAGACCACCATTATTGTTACTAATCATTCAAAAGATTATAGTTAAATTGTTCATGTCGTATTATTTTATCTTGTAGGTCTCACCCTGTACGAGGCCGGCGGAGGGGGGGCCCTGCCCAAGAACGGGCAGGAGTGGCACGACATCAGAGACGGGAAGCTGCCCGACTTGCCGAACCTCTCCCGGGAGTTCAACCAGCTGCTGAAGGTGACGAGAGGCTCTATGTCTGTATGTGGACGTGGCGGCAGTCTCGAAGGCGACCAGTGACCACGATCGGCTCGGTTTCGCAGAAAATGGTGGACCCCGACCCCAACCAGCGGCCGTCCGCCGCGCGCCTGCGCCGCCACCCGCTGCTGCACCCCGTTCGTACTAATGTTATTTCAGCTGATAACTCTTAGAAAATAGACTAGAAACCGATTTTAGACTCTCTTGCTAGTGATCATAAAGTCGAAAATGTTTAAAACTAAAAATTCGATTAAATGACATTACACACCTTAGTGGTTTAAGGTGATATGATCGTCGATGTAACCGTAAATACATAACAGGTGTATTCTTGTTGCTGTTTATACGGAACTGAAAATAATTAAAATGTTAGTAAACTTCGTTCGTTCGTCGAATTATTTTTCAGTAGTTTCGCAATGAAGTGTTTTGTTGACGCTACTCAAGAGAGAGATAGCAACACTGTTCAACATAATATAATAATTGTAAATACGATGGGCCGTAGAAATCAGTTAATTCTCGAGAAGAGTAACATGTGATTGCTAGTATATAACGAATAGTTAGTCGTTGGTGGATAAACTACTCGCCGGGTGTACCGTTACACTCGCACGCATACAGACTAAATATGACTATAAGTGCCTTCGAATGTTGAACGAGAATAAAGTGATTATATTTGCTATTAAAACGAATTTACTGTATAGATGTTAAATGTTTCGCGGTGTTTAAACAGATCCCGTTTTGTGAGCAAGTTATAAAATAGTCTCGTTATGTAATCGTCTGCGGAATAAAACTAAAAACTACTTAAAACGCTTTCAATCCAAATGTTAGCAGAACGCGAAGCTGTTTAAACGGCGCGACAATAATTCTTCCATTATTCCCTCGATGTGATATTTGTTTGAATGAAAAAAATTAAACTTTAATGTTAAGCTTTAGGTAAGTGTAGCTGTGGAATACGAGGCGGTTTGGACCTCGTAGGCGGCGAGCGGACCTGTCGGGGCTCGGGGTCGGTCGAGGTAGCGAGGCGTCATATAGAGCTGCTATAACCTCCGTCTTTATGTAGAAAATGATAAATCCTCCAAAGCTGTTCATTGTTTTTGTATTTCAAATAGTCGTACTACTTACTACCCCTAGTTCTCTCGTCCTGTAAGTATAACACTCTATCGCAAAACAAATTTGCTTTATTTATTCCATATAGTTGTATATGCAATAAATAAACAGCAATCGTTTCGCGCCAGTGATTCTCTGTCGCTCTCTTCGCTCCGCGTTGTCCGGCAGTGTGCGAGCGAGAGGCGAATACAGGCGACGCCATTTTGTTTTTTACTCGAGTAGTACGACGCAACTTAGATGTCACATCGGCAAAATTCGTAACACCGATCACATCCGAATTAAGTACGCTATACCAAATTATCAATATTTATTTCTTATGTGAATATGATCTTTACAGAAACGTAATAACTTGTAATATCACATGACGTCTATAGCGACGAATAGCGTCGAGTGGCGCGATAGGGAGCTGTTTCTAATGGTTGTGTGAATCGGCAGTGATCGGTTTCATTGAATTAGCCGACGCTACATCTGAGTTGTGTCGTACTATACGTAGAGTCGGCGGTTGTAGCAGCTCTCAGTGAGGCCTCGCGGGTCGTTATACGAGCACCGTCTGTCCGTATCGCCATCGATAAATGTATATTTATATTAATTGTATAGATGTAAAAATTAACAAAAAAATATAATCGGAAATTGAATACGTGTTGAATTAATTCATCGTTCCGATGCCAGCTAGTGTTAAGATGCAAATGTGAAATGTACTTGTGAGTCTGTGTTAACTGTCCATTAGATTAATTTATTGGATACGATTTATACTAACAGGGTGTTTTGAAATTTATTAAATTTGCAAGTTGGAAGTTTGAGTTTTTGTTTTGATTCGTAACTAACACTGGTTCCAGTCTGCGATTTATATTCGCGTAGGTGCGGACGCCGCTTTGCTCGTTCACGACTCTGTAAAAGCTAAGATGTAATCTATATTCATAATTAAGTTCTTCGATTAATGTTTCCTTAAACTGTGCCTTTTATAATTATAATCGATGTAATACTATTAACTAGCTTATGTTTTATCCTTAGTAATGTAATTCGTGGATTATTGTGTTATTGTACGGACGATAGCGCGCGCGCCAGACATTCGCCGAAATTGATTCATCAAATCCAATACATTCGTAACGAAATCTCCAAATATACAGTAAAATTATTTCCTTTTGATTATTGTAGTATTTAAAATGTTTGTGTTTGTAGTGAATAAAATGTTAAATAATAATACAGTGATCGATTTCGCGAATGTGTGGCGCGGGTGTTATCGTTTATAGTGATCGTTATATTTAGAATCCTAATGTGCTATCAATATATAATTAATGTCTGACTTAATTATACAAAATGTAAACAAAACGCTCGGCGCTACAGTCGGTCGTCCGGTTTACATCGTGTATAAGTCACAATATATAAATTATAATTCGTAATATGAGTGTATGTACAAAGAGATTGATCTATAAATATGTAAATAGCTCGAAATTACTCGATCCGTCTTCGTCGGTTGAGATGTCGTGCGGCGGCTGCGGAGAGGTCCGGACCGGGCCGGGTGGCGACTCGAATGACGCCTAGATTCTGCTGAGAGCTGCCAAGAAACTCAGCAGTTGCTATTCTTCGCTAATTGGATTACGTAATCACCAATCGCATAAGTCGCTCCACGATACGTCAACCGCACAAGAGACTCGGTAGGCAACTAGAAATAAAACAAATCCTAATATAAATACGATTTAAATACTCCAACGCACAATCAACCCAAGAAAAGTAATTGCCGCGCTTTTCGTTCCACAGATTAAACATGAACTTTTTGTTTTTGTTTTTTTTTTCTTTTAATACAGTTCCCGGCACGGGAATCGCATTAGTGGTTGTTTATAAAAATAAGATTATATTATTTTAGCGTAAAATATTTATGGCTGTCCTACTTGGTGGGTTGTCTTTAGATTTACGGATGGATCTCATGATTACTTTTTTTTTAATCTATTAATAATATCAATATCGAGCGAGGGCTGAGTGTTGGGCCAAATCTGTTTTGGTGTTAAATAAAATAAAATTAATAAAAAATTACTTTCGATTTTCAAATGTACATAATTTATTGTATTTCTATATGCGTAACTGTCGGTTTGTTTGTAAAAATTCTTGTTCGGGGTATGAACGCAAATACCAAATATTAAATTTGTAAAATGGCGTAACGCGCTGTGTGTCGGCGTCGTTCGGCTGTTGTTTCGATTTGACCGCAGCGGAGGCGGCGACGGTCGCTGTGAATGTATTTTTGCTAAACGTTGTAATGAACAAATAAATGGGCTTGTTTCAATTATCATCTCGTTTCATTGTTCCCGTTGACAGCCTTTGATTGTATTGACTGGTCGACTTCGAAACGGACGATTTAGTGGAAAAACAAACGAAAATGAGAGACACAACTTATTATTTTAAACCAAAATATGTTTATATCATATATATATATAACAATACATTGTATCCACCTCTACCTTAAGTGACAGCCATTTTAATAAAAGTTCAAACCTATAATATGATTTACATTTTTTTGCTGCCCTTACTCTTAGTTGTCCCGGAGAGTCAGACGACACGAATAAAATTTCTAGTCAGAAATATTATTTCTATCGTTAAGACTATCAGCTCATTGTCAAAATAGATTTGTTTTGTATACCTCGAGGTTATTTTACAAAAACACATCCACTCCATCCATTTACACTGAGTACTCATTTCTAACCGTGGTAGCGGAGGGGAGGTGACTCCGTCCTGTACATCCCTTAGCCCACCCTCGCCAGCGAATGGATTTATATTTTTTACCGATTTCAATATCGATACTATTGGAATTCGTCGAAATATTCTTATTGATTACTTAATGTTAATTCTTCAAAATATACTCACTTTTCTCAAAAGAACATTGCTTTAGATCATATTGTTTTTATTACCCACAGCTTTTGCAGGAAACTTTTTTTCTGACAAAAATATTTGACTATAATATTTATACCCATAAATGCAAACAACAAGAAAAAACCAATTTTTCTTCAATTCAAGTTTGAGAATAAAATTTACGGGCATTTTACTTCTTAGATTCGCATCACGTCGAAATACATCTAATTGGAATCGGCTAATCGGAAGTTTATCCGTACTGTGTAGTGACAGACCTATTTCTCTTTTCAATAAGTCCAGTTTTACTTAATAAACATCGTAACCAACAGATGTTACATTTTAAAAGTTCATTACACAGAGTGTAGCTTCGCCAAATTCATGCATTTATTATTTTTATCTAACTACCTACCTATTTTCTTGCTTTTGACTGATTTAACTGAGTTTTTCGACCTAGAGGTGTTATCGTAAGCCAATCACTAGCCATTGTTGGATATAGGGTTGCTAGCTGTTCTCCAATATTTCGGGTGCTCATTCATCGATCATATTTACATACGCCTTTTATTTCCGCCACTTCAGCATTGAAATGGCTAGAGTTAAACATATGTGGAGTTCATAAAAAGAGTCGGATACGTTTTGAGTTTAATAAATCAAATGGTAGTTTTTATAAACATTTTTAAAAGATGCAAATCATGCAAGGTTACTTACTAACTAATACATTTTTAGTCGTTTTACAGTTTTCTCATAAAATACAATATCAATTGGAGTGTTACGTATTTTTTATAGCTTATTGAAATATCATACGAATAAATGTGTGCAGCCCTAGTCTGACCAGATAATTCCATTCGAAATCACTAATGTCATATTTCCCTTGTCTTTGTTCATTTGACTATTCTGACGTTTGTCACTGTCTAAAACAGTATTTTCCAAATGTTTAGTATTTAGTGAATTATTGCAAAACAAAAGTATTATTTCCACAATATTATACACAGACGATAGATGTATTGACGTAACAAGATGAAGAGTTGTTGGCTGATAAAATTCGTATTCCTATTTTTAATTCCTCTCTCCGTTTGCCAAAGGATAAATGATGGAATTATATTCCACTACAATAACACGTAAGTTTGTTATAGTCTGATTGTTTTCGCCTTTCAGTAATTTCAGATTTTGTTGAGTAAAGCAATTTACTTACAAACTGTGTATCAGATGTACTGATTATTCTTGCATGAAATGTTTTTTTTTTTAATTTAAATGTTACTTGTATAATAGGTATTTAATACATTATATTATAATTATACAAATAAATCGTTTTTAAATATATTTTGTTAATTAGTCAATTTTGGATAATGTTATTAATGAATATATTAATATGACTTAAAATAAGTGATTGCTGATAGTCTGTCTCAGAGTAAATAGCCCTATTGTAGCTAGAGATATTTTAACAGACACACTTTATGCTGTAGGTTTGAGAAGTGTAATATCTTAATTGATGTTCCTTTTATTTATATCTCTACTGTCTCACCATTAAATGACCAACATACTAAAATGCATTATTTGCAATTTTTATTACATTTAAGCTTAATTATATTATTTAGAATATTTTAAAAGTAGTAATATAGAGTTGGTAATGAAAAATATGATTCATAATTTCCTAATAAACAAAGAACAAATACACAAGAGTTCCTTGACACTAGCTGTACAGATAAACACAAACACTCAGATAACTCTATTAATTGTATTAATAACTGTGCCACGGCAGATAAACTTAAAAAATAAAATTGCTGAGTAACTACGACATATATTTTAATATATTGGATCGCCCAACTTATGATAGCTTTACTGTACCTTTGAATAAGATAGTATGGATTTGTTTTACCCTTCCGTTTTGTAATGACTCAATTACATTAGACAACTCACACTCGGTTGAGTGGTGTGTACACCGGTATTCGTGGGTACGCCACTCTGAGGTCCCGGGTTCGATCGCAAGTCGATGTAGATTACCATTAGTTTTCTATATTGTCTTGGGTCTGGGTGTTTGTGATACTGTTGTTACTTCTGATTTCCATAACACAAGTACTTCAGCTACTTACATTGATTGGGATCAGAGTAATGTATGTGATGTGGTCTCATATTTATTTATTTATTATTATTATTATTATTAATTACTGACTATTTAATTCAAATGCTTGTTATTTAGTTACTTTTTACTATACACCTATTAGTTTTGTTTTGTTCTGTGTAGTGGACACATTTCTACATATAGTTTATTTCATTCAAAGAAGGAATTATCACAAACAAACTGTATATTTACATATTTCATGTCATTGGCTAACAGTTCAGCAATATTGTGTACAACCCACAGTACTTGATTAATATATCGTTATTTATTCACATACAACAACAACAACAACAGCCTGTAAATTTCCAATGCGGGTTGGTAGAATACACATGTGGCAGAATTTCTATGAAATTTGTCACATGCAGGTTTCCTCACTATGTTTTCCTTCACCGCTGAGCACGAGATGAATTATAAAGACAAATTAAGCACATGAATCAGCGGTGCCTGCCTGGGTTTGAACCCGAAATCATCGGTTAAGATGCATGCGTTCTAACCACTGGGCCATCTCTGCATTATTCACATAACTATGCAACTTTTATGAAAATCCATACTAAATGAGATAACATATAAAAGCTCAATCAATAATATAGCATCAATTTAATATCAAATATTTTAAGCCAGTGAACATAACAAAGCATTGTTATAAAATGCTTTATTCATGTACAATAACAGCACTTCCAATAGTTTGAGTTTTGATACCTATGTGAGTGAAAAGGAACTTAAGATTATCCCTTAATATTCTTCTCTAAATAGTGTAAAGCAAAGTTGCTTTCCATCCTCTGTACTTGAGATCTTCTAAACTATGCAACGGAGTTTAATGTGGATTTTATGAATATGGAATAGTAATAAATAATGATTGGAAAGGAAGTTTCATAAGTATTATACATGCTTATTCTAGTAGAAAAAGATGAGAATTTTAAATGCTTCTAGCCAGAACAACAATAAATTTGTTTTTGTTTGTTTTTCAATATGAAGGTTGTATAATATAGAGTCTTAGTCTTTCTTTATTTATGAAGTACCTTTATGAAGATATAAAGCTAGTCTTTTATATTGAATAATATGATTTCTCTGTCTGTTTGTGTTTTAAGTAATTTAATTTTTGTTTCACAGATACAAATACAATGTTCCGTACACAATAGAAGTCAGTAAAAATACAGAATATATTATGGAATTTGGTGGCGTGAGTATTATTTATTTTTATTAACCTACATTAAATGCAAAGAATTGACATTACTGAAGACTCCGATGGTGTACCATGTTTAAAATTTAGGTTTGAATTAGCCTAACTGGTCGTTATGTTTTCTATAGTAAGTTTTAAGTTAACATGGGTGATCTGGCTAAGCCAATCTAGTGTCTTGATTGTGGTTTTGTTATCCTTACTGTTTTTAAACACGGTGGCTTATCTCAACGGATGCTGAATAGTTGTTCAGTGTCCCTTGAGATTTGAACCCAGGACATACTATTGTGCAAAAGTGTGTGCATTCTCATAATCCACATACCCGACTTATAATTGTTGTGTGCAGTAATGCCAGTCTGATTTCTAACGCAGATCACATTGGTTAAGTGTCATGACTTGTGTTGTATATTATGTGTCTTATTTATTCTTTAAATGTTTTGTGTTGTATATTATGTGTCTTATTTATTCTTTAAATGTCTTGTGTTGTATATCATGTGTCTTATTTATTCTTTAAATGTCATGTGTATCATGTATATCATGTATGTGCTTCATGTATATCATGAGTCTTATTTCAGGACGTGGAGGCGTACGACACGCCCGCCAGGGTGACGGTGGCGAGTGACTTCGCCAACCGCACGTACCCGCTGTTCATAACGGCGAGGCAGCAGAAAGGTGAGGTCAACACGGCTTCAGGGGTACAGAACAGTTACATGATCTAATTTAAACCCTTAATTACCCCTCCCCCTCCCTTCACAAGCAGGTGATGCGAATGAATTGATTGAAAAAGGTGAAGTAAAGTAACAGCCTGTAAATTTCCCACTGCTGGGCTAATGGCCTCCTCTCCCATTAAAGAGAGGGCTTGGAACATATTCCACCACGCTGTTCCAATTTGGGTTGGTGGAATGCACATGTGGCAGAATTTCTATGAAATTAGACACATGCAGGTTTCCTCACGATGTTTCCTTCACTGCCGAGCACGAGATGAATCATAAACACAAATTAAGCACACACATATATATATATATATATATATATATATACACAGTGGTGTTTGCCTGGGTTTGAACCCGAAATCATCGGTTAAGATGCACGCGTTCTAACCACTGGGGCGCCTCGAAATGTGATTGACAATAACGTCTAAATATTAAATTAATTACAAATTTAAATTGTATACGAAACAGGTATGTCATGGTGTACCAATTTTCCAGGTGTATTCTCCTGGCAGCTGCCCATGCTGGTACAGACGCCGGACACGCTGGAGCAGTTCACCAACATATCCAGGACGCTGTGCCCTCATAACAACATCTTCTCTGAGGACCAGGACACTTGTGGTGAGTCCTAAGTCAATAATGTGTTATTTTTGTCACGTGTAGTATGGACTGTAGGGTGACTGACCCAATTATTGGCACCTCGAGGCATTTGAATTCAAATTGAATTTATAATCATGAATAATAGTCTTTATTGAGTGTTCCCATTTTCGATTTAGTTCATTTTGCTGATTATATGTGTAATGTTTTTCTTACTGTGGTGCTGATTTTTTGTGTCCGTCACTTTATAAAAACTACATATATTTTGTATGGTTATTTTTAAAGAAAATCTCTAGTGATCTAGTTATAACCAAAACAATGATGTTCTAGTAAACAGATATGTTATTAACACGCAAAAAGTGAAGACTAGAAAAACGTCCCAATTGGGACGTTTGCCTTTAGTCGTTTTACGTAGTAATACGTTATAATACATCATAATTACGTAGTAATACGTTTTGCGTAATTAAAACATCTAGTTATCCCTTTTACTTATTGTTTTTATCAAGCTATCCTTTTTACTTGTAACGAAATGTAAAATAAACGGTCCCGGCGCGGCACACTTTTTTCTGTTGTTTCGTATGGCTATAACATATCTGTTTATTAGAATATCATTGACCAAAAATAAATTGGCGTTCTGAATCGATATAGAAAATTTAGTCGTTTTAAGGATATCGGCCCTCATTGACATGTTTCCTAGGTCCGGACCCTAAACCTGATCCAATGCTAACAGCAGCTTAACCGAAGCTGTGATTAATCTTTACGCTACTCCTGAGCGAGTTTGTGTTATTAGTATTCGATCAGTTGTGTGAATTATCTAATGCTTATTTTGTTTTGTTTTTTGTTCACGCTTTCTATAGTAAATGGAAACCGGATTAGGGTCTACTGTGGCCCTTTGATACGTAAATAAGTTTTTATATATATCTTTGTATTTATATCGTCGTCGTTGAGCGAAAATTTTCTATTCCGTTGACGTAATCGACTTTAAATCTCGTTATTACCATCAGATTAAGATTTAGATTGATTAGGGTTTTGTGTTAGAAGCTAAACTTACTATCATATACCACAAAAAGTGTAATTCTTAGAGCTTAGAGCCAGTGTAACTAAAGGCTCAAGGAATCTAACATATCAGTTTTAAATGAGCGAGGATGACTGTTGGTAATCACTTACAAGGTATCCATTGCGAGTTAAATAAAGTAATTTTAGTAATATAACTCTATAGGTGACATATGACCTTATAGTGAACAGTACGATACTCAATCTGAGTGCCGTTCGTGTGGACTTTTCTAAAGCGAAATCCTGATGAATATGAATGCGAAAGTGTTAACGTTAGTTACGTTTCGACTCAACTGATTATCATCAAATTATATACATATATATGTATGTATTATCAAGGGTGTTGTACGTTGTGTAAGCCATAATTATATCCCAACACCGAAGCCAAAGGGCGAAGCCGTCAGTTTCTGTTTTAAGTCAAAAGTCAATGTTAGTAAATTTTCGCTCTTTGTAAACGATATAATTGTTATTGTTTTTATAAGTTTTTTCGCTTATATTTTTAATTATATTTTGCTGTTTTTTTTTTAAATCAATATACAGTAGGTTCATGCGTAAAGCTTTTTACACATATTCATGCGAATATTGCTATAGTAATGATCGCTAAAGCTCAGTGCACGTTACGTTACTCATGGAACGATGAAGCAGCTTTAAAGTGCTTAAAAAAGTGCTTATTGCATATCCGTCATTGTGTTATGTCTAAGCTATGTTTGTGTTGTTGCTGCACTCTGCCGCTAAGCTATTTTTGTTTTACCCTAGTGAGAGTGAGGAATATTTACAGGCACAAAGTACATAACAAAATAAGCAAATGCATAACTATTTTTAAATTGAACTTATTCAACAATTATTATCGCTTAAATACAAGGAGTCAATAACAGGGGATACTTACCTTGTAACTCTGTTATTGTTGTTGTGACTGTTTATATTATTAACAAAACAAAATTAATTTTGATAAATTTATTACAACAAAAATTATACAAAGATCCAAACTCCAAGCCCGATAGGAGCCGACTTTTCCTATAAATTCTAAATCAAGCTTTCATCAAGACATTATATTTTTAAGAACTTCAAATAAAGAATAGCATTGACTGTATTTACGATACGATACGATGTGTATTAACACAATACACCAACAACATCAGCCTGTAAATTCCCACTGCTGGGCTAAGGCCTCCTCTCCCTTTTAGGAGAAGGAACATATTCCACCACGCTCTTCCAATGCGGGTTGGTGGAATACACATATGGCAGAATTTCTATGAAATTTGTCACATGCAGGTTTCCTCGCGATGTTTTCCTTCACCGCTGAGCACGAGATGAATTATAAAGACAAATTTAGCACATGAATCAGCGGTGCCTGCCTGGGTTTGAACCCGAAATCATCGGTTAAAATGCACGCGTTCTAACCACTGGGCCATCTCGACTCGATTAACTACAAGAGCGACATCGTAATTGCGTCACAAGATATATGTCTCTTTATATGTTCATATTACGAACAGCAGTGATTGTGATAAGTGGTGGTAAGTGGTCGCCTAGAACACTACCGCTACATGAACACCTCACTCCTAAAACGCTGCCTGATATATGACGTTATCTCTGTCTGTAACCAGTTCTCCGAACCAAACTTGGTGGTAGGCCGTCTGGTGAGGTACCAGTCACTCATCAGATATTCTAGGACCACCCAACAGAATTCAGTGGTATTGTGTTTCGGTTTGATGGGTGAGTGAGCCAGTGTAACTACAGACACAACGGACATAACATCTTAAGTTTCCAAGGTTTGAGGCGCATTGGCGATGTAGGAATTGCTTAATATTTCTTACAGCGTCGCTGTCTATGTACAGTATTGACCACTTACCATCATGGTGGTCCATAAACTCATCATCATCCTCCCTTATCCCAATTCTATTTGGGGTCGGCGCAGCATGTTTTCTCCTTCCATACCTCTCTGTCAGACGTCATCTCACACGTAACATTCTCTCTAACCATATCTTCTTTCACACAACCCATCCATCGTTTCCATGGTCGTCCTCTACCTCTATATCCACCCACATCCCTGCTTAAGACCTTTACTCAACCTATGCCATAAAATAATTCATAATAGAGATGTTTGGGATACAATAATTGATAAATCACTGGCCTAGTAAATGTTTTTAGTAGTCTGGAGCTAGAAGTCGATAGCGTTACACTAATCTGCGCTTCTGGTCTCTGTCTGTGTCGGTTTGCCGTCTTAAATAGAGAATGTCCGTGTTTGCACACAAGCCCGTTTTGTATATCTTATGCTTATTGGCCAGTCGTTAAAATTTGCCCGGTCCTGATTGGTCAGGACGAACCAGTAACATCCGATCGTGCACCGCACACTCATTAACATAAATGCGTTAGTTTTCGTTGCAAATTATTTTGAATTGTGTTTAATTTTCAATGAAAATATTGTATATTGAATATTGTTTGTTTCAGAGATAACAAACTTGAACACGCCAATAGTGCACCTGACGTCATCGTCACCCGATCCGATAAAGGTGACCATAGTGGTGCAGACTGTGGAGAACTTCTACATAAAAATGAACACGGTGGTCAATATGACGAGCACGCCCAGTCAGCCCAAGTACTACTTCTACCCCTTCGACCAGGGGCCCAATGAAGTCGTGGACCTCGACTCTCAGAGCATCAAGAAGAAGTTCATTTGTAATAAAGAGCTGGATACGAACGAGAAGGTGACCCTGGACAGGTACATGCTGAGGAGCAACCTGAGGACCGACTACGGCTGGCTGTCGAAGCCGAAGAGCGTGATCGTCATGATAGAGTCCGATGACGACATCTGCGCCGTCGTCTCCATACAAAACTTCTCGGTGAGCTTCTATGCATTCTGCTCTAAGCATCTGTTCTCGTTGTGTATACTTTGCTGACCTCATCTTAACTAATGACTGCGTTTTTCGAATTCAGGCAAGCATCAATGGATTTTTAAGAATTTTTCAGGTTCCCCTCATGATATTTTTTCAATAAAATTCTGCCACATGTCCATATCATGTCACTAATCCGCATAGGATTATCGAGGTGATATGACCTCCAAACCTTCTCCTCAAAAGGGAGAGTAAGGTATTATCCCAGCAGGGGGACATTTACGGTGTTAATTTTCTATTTTTGTGCAACCCGTATCATAGTATCACGATTAGAACAACAATACTTCATCTGTATTGATCCAATTTTAGTGTCGAGTTCATGGTGTCACATCTTTTCACCAAGTTTCCATAATTGGTGGTGACAAAGACAAGTTAGTACATCTTCCAGAATCGACGTCTTACGATGGATCCCAAAACAAAATTTAAACATGTATATTAATATATATATGAGTCGGCTTCGAAATTTATCAGTACGATGGAATTACTAAGTACTGGCTAACCCTTCATGGTATTTCCCTGGAATTTGACGACCTCCGTGGTCGAGTCACTACTCATACCCACTTGTACTCCGGTTTTCACGGGTATGCCACTACGAAGACCCGGGTTCGATTTCTGTCCGAGTCGATGTTACATCTGATCTTCCATAACCCAAGTGCTTCAGCTACTAACATTGGGCTCAGAGTAATGCACGTGGTGTTGTCGGCAGTGCCCGGTGTTCGACAACGAGCGCGACATCCTGTACGACGGGTACTACCTCACCATGACGCGCCGCGGCGGGATCACGCTCACGGTGAGGGTTGTCACCTGGCTAACTTTATTTTGTTTACAGATATAACCTTGTATTGATTTAAGTACTTACATTTAAGTGTATACATATGTATATTCTTATGGTAGCTATATAGTGCGTAGTTATCACCTACTCATCAAATATTCTACTGCGACACAGCAGTATTCAATATTGTGGAGGTTTATTTTGTGAGTTTGTGTAACTACAGGTGGCGCATTGGCGATGTAAGGTTAATTATTCTTACAGCGCCATTGTCTATGGGCGGTGGTAACTACTTACCATGAGGTGGCCCATTTGCTCGTCAAGTCAATAACATAAAAAAATACGCTTCCCCATTTATTCGCTACAAATTCAATATTTCTCCTTGCCCTAGACCGAGTATAGTACGACACAACTTAGATGTCACATCGCCAAAATTCGTAAAACCGATCACATCTGAATTGAGTACCCTGTCCCAAACTATCAATATTTATGTCTCATGCGAATATGATCTTTGCACAAACGTTATAACGTGTAATATCATATGACCTAATATATTCGTCAATTTGACGCGTCGATTTACATGTACTTGCTTTCTCTGACGCGTGAATATATAGCGATGCTACACCTAATTTGTGTCGTACTATATATATATATATATCTTTTGTGATTTATTTTGTGAGTGAGTGTAACTACAGGCATTAGGGATATAGTATGTGTGCCCAAGTGGTGGCGCATTGCATCACATGCGATGTGAGGTTAATTATTCTTACAGTGCCATTGTCTATGGGCGGTGGTAACTACTTAACATGTTGCCCATTTGCTTGTCAAGCAACTAATATCATAAAAAAATACACTTCCCCATTTATTCGCCACATATTCAATCCCTCCCTTGCCCCAGACCAAATATCTTGTGATTATATATATATATATATATATATATGTTGTATCGTTAAGCTGAAGTGAAACACTAAATGCCATCGCATTGGTGACGTGACGTGACGTGTCGTGTTCGCAGCAAGACACGTTCCCGCTGGGCTTCTACATCGTGTTCATCGTGAAGACGTCGGACGACGACTGCGCGGGCGCCGCCAACGACTCGCTGCCCAACATGGCGCACTACTTCGGCTGGCAGGGCCGCGCCAGCGTCGCCACCGGCGACGGCAGGGTCAAGACCTTCAGGTGAGAGAACAGGCCAACTCAAATGCTGTTGGCTAAAACCTTTGTGATGGATGTTATGCACGAGTCAGATTGTTTTGGCGTAACGTATCAGATTATCTTGTGTGGTATTTCGCGCCAACGCAAAGACCTCGTCTAAGAGTAGAACCTTCACGACCTTGGTGGCAATGTTACACGCTTGTGGTCCCAAGTACCAGTCCACAGGCTTTTGTTTGGAGGGTCTCAGACCTTTCGGCTCTTTACGTATCCCTATCTGCCGTCTCCTTCCAGACTGTCTGTTTTACTAATGGAATAAACCGGGATTTCTTCAACTACCTAGAAATACCAGGAACTACACGTATGGTACCAGTGTCTTTTCAATCGTGAAGTTTGAGACATTTCGTAGAAAGTCCGGAATCAGCGGCTGTCAACATCTAGTAAACTATTTGTGTGTGTTTGTGTGTGTTACAAAATGTCGCTGAGATCGTATGTGAGTGACGTCATGTAACGCGAGCAACGTGTCCGTTTCAGCTTCAAGATAATCCAGACGATATCGTACCAGGAGTACTTCATCGCGGCGGGCGCGGCGCTCGCCTTCTTCCTGTCCTTCTACGTGCTGTTCGCGCTGGCCGTGCTCTGCCAGCGCTACCGCCCGCGTGACCGCCAAGGTGACAACATACCCCCCCATCCCCGGCCCTCACGCCCCCCCCCCCCCCGGCCCGAGCTAACGAGGGTTGTGTCCGCAGAGCGGCTGCTGGCGCCCCCCACCCCGCACGAGGGGGGCGACTCGCGCGTGCGCAGGCGCCGCGTGGTCAACGACTCGAGCGGCAGCTCCACGCACGCAGCCGGACAGCACGGAGGTACGCACGCACGCACTCACCCACTCATCACCACGTAGCGTATCTTTTTCCGTTTTTTCTCTTTTGATTTGTTAAATAACTTTCAAGCCAGTTCTTCGTAATCATTTACATTCCAAATCGGTGGTAGCGTTAATTCGAATACAGTACAGTCTACACAAAATTAGCCAAAGCTTACGTGTTCAGGTCGTTAACGTACTTTCTTATACAACACATGCAACAATTTCTGTGTACACGATTTCTTTGCTCATTTATTTTCTTAATTGGCGCAAATCAATTAATAATGATGACATTCACTATCATAAATTAATTTGGCAAATAACAAAATTAAATCGCCACTAGATGGCGTTAGTTAAGTTTGAGTGATGTTTCCTTTAATTCTCTCGCACCAGAATTGTTGTAGCATCGTCGCTACTTCTGACTTTCCACAACACAAGTGCTTCAGCTACTTACATTGGGATCAGAGTAATGTGTGTGATGTTGTCCAATATTTATATTTATTTATACAACCAGACGGCAGCTCGTCGTCGGACACGGACACGGACCTGTCGACGCTCGACGGCGCCGCCGAGCGCGACGCGTACCTGCTCGGCGGGAAGCTCTGCGTCGCCAGCTTGTCGAGGCAAGACTTTAATAGAAAGAATATTAAATAAGCCAAACTTACAACAGATAATGTTCAAAATAATTCGAACTTCGGTACCCAATTGATATTTTGCATAAAAGTAAAAAGGTAAAATTTTCTTGTATATAGTCTGTACCGACCACAGCACTAGGCACCATTACTAGGATTTTCTAATCCTAAAGTAAAACCTTCTTGTATATAGTCTGTGCAAACCACAGCACTAGGTACTACTATATTTTGTGAGAAGTACTCCTCGTGAAGATAAAATAATGTTGACATTGAAATGACGCGATTTCATTGGTCGAGATCTTTACCTTGCCCCCCCCCCCAGGTGCCGGGCGCGCGTGCTGTCGGCGCGCTCGCGGCTGTACCTGTGGAACGTGCTGACGGTGGCCGTGTTCTACACGCTGCCCGTCGTGCAGCTCGTCGTCACCTACCAGCGGGTGAGCGCCCCCCCCCCCCGCCCCAGCGCCCCATGTCACGCCGCGCAATAACGAGACCCGTTGCCGTCCGCAGCTGCTCAACCAGTCGGGCAACCAGGACCTCTGCTACTTCAACTTCCTGTGCGCGCACCCGCTGCTGGCGCTGTCGGACTTCAACCACGTGTACTCCAACCTGGGCTACGTGCTGCTCGGCGCGCTGTTCGTGGCGCAGGTGTGGCGCCGGCAGCGCGCGCACGAGCGCCGCACGCAGCAGCAGGTGGGCGCGGGGGGGGGGGGCGGGGTAACGCACACGCACACTCACTTGGTGGTAGGGCTTTGTGCAAGCCCGTCTGGGTAGGTACCACCCACTCATCAGTTATTCTACCGCCAAATAACAGTACTCAGTATTGTTGTGTTCCGATTTGAAGGGTGAGTGAGCCAGTGTAACTACAGGCGCAAGGGACGTAACATCTTACCATCAGGTAGCCCATATGCTCGTCCGCCAACCTATAACCATTACAAGTGCGTCTCCGCCGCAGAAGGAGCTGGGCATCCCGCAGCACTTCGGGCTGCTGTACGCGATGGGCGCGGCGCTGGTGAGCGAGGGGCTGCTGTCGGCGGCCTACCACGTGTGCCCCAACAGCATGAACTTCCAGTTCGACACGTCGTTCATGTACGTGACGGCGGTGCTGTGCATGGTGCGGCTGTACCAGGCGCGCCACGCCGACGTCAACGCGCGCGCGCACGCCACCTTCGGCGTGCTCGCGCTCATCATATTCATCGGTATAACACAACCCCACCTCACCTCACTCTCACTCTCACTCTCACTCTCACCGACATGCTATAATAATAATAATAATAATAATCATTTATTTCAGACCATAATTTACATAGATCCATTTAGTGTTAGTAAAAATAAATAAATTAATCTTAATACCTAAATTTGGTTAGTAAGTTCACAAAAGCAATTTTACTTAATTATGTATGTATAACATTTTTTTTAAACTAATTTTAAACTATTCTACTGGACTACGTGAAGTCGTATCCAGTGAGCTAGTATTGGTGAATCCCAGCGGTCCGACAATGCACGCAAGATGGTATCACAATTCCTTGTAAAGTTACAATGTCCGAATCAAAAATATACTTTTTGGTAAATTTACTTGGTGGTAGGGCTTTGTGCAAGCCCGTCTGGGTAGGTACCACACACATCAGTTATTCTTCCGCCAAATAACAGTACTCAGTATTGTTGTGTTTCGGTCTGAAGGGTGAGTGAGCCAGTGTAACTACAGGCATAAGGGACATAAAATCTTAGTGCCCAAGGTTGGTGGTACATTGACGATGTAAGGAATGGTTATTATTTCTTACAGCGTCATTGTCTATGGGCGATGGTAACCACTTACCATCAGGTGGCCCATATGCTCGTCCGCCAACAATAAAAAACAAAATATTGCTACTATTTAATTTACAAACGTAATTTACATTTATGGTCCTTCTAGTTGGATCCTCATGTATTAATGATTTTTCTAAATTTTGTGTACCATAATATTTTGACCCTTTATTGCTTTTTTAACTTTAAATGGAATATGTTCGTTTGAAAGACATAACATATACTGTGACGGCACAGGACTCGTCGGCGTCCTGAACGCTAACTTCTACTTCTGGGTGGCGTTCACCGTCCTGCACCTGGTCACGTGCCTCGTGATGACGTTCCAGATCTACTACCTGGGCAGGTTCCGACTCGGTGAGTGGCGCGACTGCCTTGGTAGAGGTCTTAGAAAATGTTTTAGAAGAGGTCGCTCGACAACTGATACCAGAATAGCACTTTTAACATATTTACGATGTTTGGGAGAAATCACAGAATGCTTTTGGAGTATTCTGTGATTCATCTAAAGCATTTGATTGTGTAAAACACGAGACGCTTCTTTATAAGCTCAAATATTACGGCGTTAAAGGTAGGGCTCTTGATCTCATTGCTTCATACTTCAGCAAGTTTTCATTAATGGAATAAAATCTTCTGGATCTGGATCTGGACGTTAAAAATGAGTGTTCCACAAGGATCAATTTTGGGTCCCTTTCTATTTCTTTCTATTTCCGTACCGGTGGGAACTTAACTCAATAATAGTTGCTAAATGTCGCTTCAAAAGTGCTTGTAAAGGTCTACTTGAAGAAATGATGATTTGATTGTGTTGGTCCCGCAGACGGCGAGGTGCTGTGGCGCGCGGCGCGCTCGCTGTCGGCGCGCCCGCTGGCCGCCGTCACGCCCGCGCGCGCCGGCCGCTGCGTGCTGCTGCTGCTCGCCAACCTCGCCAACTGGGCGCTCGCCGCCTACGGGTACGCCCCCCCACACACACACACACCCGCACACCCCACACACACACTCGGCGCGCCCGCTGGCCGCCGTCACGCCCGCGCGCGCCGGCCGCTGCGTGCTGCTGCTGCTCGCCAACCTCGCCAACTGGGCGCTCGCCGCCTACGGGTACGCCCCCCCACACACACACACACCCGCACACCCCACACACACACTCGGCGCGCCCGCTGGCCGCCGTCACGCCCGCGCGCGCCGGCCGCTGCGTGCTGCTGCTGCTCGCCAACCTCGCCAACTGGGCGCTCGCCGCCTACGGGTACGCCCCCCCACACACACACACACCCACACACCCCACACACACACTCGGCGCGCCCGCTGGCCGCCGTCACGCCCGCGCGCGCCGGCCGCTGCGTGCTGCTGCTGCTCGCCAACCTCGCCAACTGGGCGCTCGCCGCCTACGGGTACGCCCCCCCACACACACACACACCCGCACACCCCACACACACACTCGGCGCGCCCGCTGGCCGCCGTCACGCCCGCGCGCGCCGGCCGCTGCGTGCTGCTGCTGCTCGCCAACCTCGCCAACTGGGCGCTCGCCGCCTACGGGTACGCCCCCCCACACACACACACACCCGCACACCCCACACACACACTCGGCGCGCCCGCTGGCCGCCGTCACGCCCGCGCGCGCCGGCCGCTGCGTGCTGCTGCTGCTCGCCAACCTCGCCAACTGGGCGCTCGCCGCCTACGGGTACGCCCCCCCACACACACACACACCCGCACACCCCACACACACACTCGGCGCGCCCGCTGGCCGCCGTCACGCCCGCGCGCGCCGGCCGCTGCGTGCTGCTGCTGCTCGCCAACCTCGCCAACTGGGCGCTCGCCGCCTACGGGTACGCCCCCCCACACACACACACACCCGCACACCCCACACACACACTCGGCGCGCCCGCTGGCCGCCGTCACGCCCGCGCGCGCCGGCCGCTGCGTGCTGCTGCTGCTCGCCAACCTCGCCAACTGGGCGCTCGCCGCCTACGGGTACGCCCCCCCACACACACACACACCCGCACACCCCACACACACACTCGGCGCGCCCGCTGGCCGCCGTCACGCCCGCGCGCGCCGGCCGCTGCGTGCTGCTGCTGCTCGCCAACCTCGCCAACTGGGCGCTCGCCGCCTACGGGTACGCCCCCCCACACACACACACACCCGCACACCCCACACACACACTCGGCGCGCCCGCTGGCCGCCGTCACGCCCGCGCGCGCCGGCCGCTGCGTGCTGCTGCTGCTCGCCAACCTCGCCAACTGGGCGCTCGCCGCCTACGGGTACGCCCCCCCACACACACACACACCCGCACACCCCACACACACACTCGGCGCGCCCGCTGGCCGCCGTCACGCCCGCGCGCGCCGGCCGCTGCGTGCTGCTGCTGCTCGCCAACCTCGCCAACTGGGCGCTCGCCGCCTACGGGTACGCCCCCCCACACACACACACACCCGCACACCCCACACACACACTCGGCGCGCCCGCTGGCCGCCGTCACGCCCGCGCGCGCCGGCCGCTGCGTGCTGCTGCTGCTCGCCAACCTCGCCAACTGGGCGCTCGCCGCCTACGGGTACGCCCCCCCACACACACACACACCCGCACACCCCACACACACACTCGGCGCGCCCGCTGGCCGCCGTCACGCCCGCGCGCGCCGGCCGCTGCGTGCTGCTGCTGCTCGCCAACCTCGCCAACTGGGCGCTCGCCGCCTACGGGTACGCCCCCCCACACACACACACACCCGCACACCCCACACACACACTCGGCGCGCCCGCTGGCCGCCGTCACGCCCGCGCGCGCCGGCCGCTGCGTGCTGCTGCTGCTCGCCAACCTCGCCAACTGGGCGCTCGCCGCCTACGGGTACGCCCCCCCACACACACACACACCCGCACACCCCACACACACACTCGGCGCGCCCGCTGGCCGCCGTCACGCCCGCGCGCGCCGGCCGCTGCGTGCTGCTGCTGCTCGCCAACCTCGCCAACTGGGCGCTCGCCGCCTACGGGTACGCCCCCCCACACACACACACACCCCCACACCCCACACACACACTCGGCGCGCCCGCTGGCCGCCGTCACGCCCGCGCGCGCCGGCCGCTGCGTGCTGCTGCTGCTCGCCAACCTCGCCAACTGGGCGCTCGCCGCCTACGGGTACGCCCCCCCACACACACACACACCCGCACACCCCACACGCTCCACGCTACACACAGGGTCGTTAACCCCCCCGACGCTCGCAGGCTGTCGCAGCACGGCCGCGACTTCGCGTCGCACCTGCTGCTGGTGCTGATGAGCAACCTGTTCCTGTACACGCTGTTCTACATCGCGATGAAGCTGCTGCACCGCGAGACCATCGCGTGGTACAGCTGGGCGTTCATCGCGCTGACGTACGCCGTGTGGGCCGGCTCCAGCTACCTGTACCTGGACCTGAGCACGGACTGGGCGCTGTCGCCGGCGCAGTCGCGGCGCCGCAACCGCGTGTGCTCGCTGCTGCAGCTCTACGACTCGCACGACGCCTGGCACTTCCTGTCCGCCACCGCCATGTTCTTCTCCTTCAACATGTACCTCACCATCGACGACAACCTCAGCGACACGCCGCGCACCGACATCATGGTCTTCTAGACCATAGCCACTACCGACCGACTCAAACACGCTAAGATAACGCGCCGTCACGGGTAGCCGTAAGTAAGTGAACATGAAAGTTGCCACGAAATATCCTGTAGTCAGGACGCTTTCGAACGACGCCGGCAACAAACTCAACCACAGTATCGACAAAATTGTATAATATGTTCTGCATACAAACTGCTTGAGCAGTCACTTTAGTCAAATATATACACAACGTTTTAAATGTTATACTTTAATAAGCAATAAAACGCCTCAATCAAAAGCGAAAAAAGGAGGAATTGAAACACAGCTTTTAGCGTTGATTATTTTACTTTAGTTACAGTTACAGGGCTTTGTACAGGCCGGTCTGTCTGTCAGTTAATCGCGAGGGCGCTCCCAGCTAACAGATCTGTCTGTCAGTTTAATCGCGAGGGCGCTCCCAGCGTATTAAACTAATTCATTAAATAAATTTAACTTGTATTGTTTTGCTGTCTCTACTTTTAGTTACTCACGCACACTAACGCCTACTGTAAGCACGAGTGCCACTCACTCAATGTCGATATGATTTGCCTTGGAGCGTCGCCGCTATCAAATATCTATATACTATCTCCGTTGAGTAATCATACACATACATGTATGTAAGTATGATTAATGACACAACGGAGGTCTGAAAATTCATAAGGTAATATGTAGTGGTCCCATCACCTACCACAATGAATACATTTCGACATATTTCATAAATAAAATCAATTTCGAAAGTAATATAAATATAAAATAGCGGAGTGTTTGTTGTTAGAGTGACCCGGTGCACAAACCTACTTCATGACAACGTTGGTTAATTAATGTCGGATAGCACTCGCGATCGGCTGTAACGGCGTTGGTGACGGTACGCAAACGGTGACCTTGAAACATTAGTCGAGATCTGAATAATCTGTGGGTTTACGGTGTCGAATATCGTATATAGTACGACACAAATTAGATGTAGCATCGGAAAATGCAATGGAATGAAAATAAAGCCGATCACTGCCGATTTACACGACCAATAGAAATAGCTCCCCATCACGCCATTCGACGCTATTCGTCGCTATAGATTCACGGGTCAGAGAAAGCAAGTGCATCTAAGTCGACGTGTCAAAATCAAATCAAAAAATCAAAATCAAAATAAACTTTATTCAAGTAGGCTTTTATAAGCACTTTTGAATCGTCATTTTACAATTAAGTGAAGCTACCACCGGTTCGGAAAGTAGATTCTACCGAGAAGAACCGGCAAGAAACTCAGTAGTTACTCTTTTTTAACATTTAAAAAATACAACGTCATGTTAATTAAATACAATTATTTCAATTAATGTATCCTGCTTGGAAGTCAACAGGTCAAATTGGCGAATATATTAGGTCGTATGATATTACAAGTTCTTACGTTTGTGTGAAGATCATATTCACATGAGAAATAAATATTGATAATTTGGGAGAGCGTACTTAATTCGGATGTGATCGGGTTTACGAATATTGCCGATGTGACATCTAAGTTGCGTCGTACTGTACGTAGTTTGGCTGTCAAATTCAAGTCAGTGTAGCAGAACTATAGTTTGACCATTTTAACTTCGAAACCTTTTCAGGATATCTCCATAAGCAATAATATTCGTGCTACATCAATGTCGCTGGTTTTGGACTGTCGGTAGCCAGTGATTCGTTGAAAATGTCGATTCAATAAATCAAAGATAAGACTACTGTCTTATCTTCAGTAATCAGTATGAAATTTGAACTTTTTCATTTGCGCAAATTGTATTTTTGCTAACATCTGATGTTCCGACGACATCTGGTTTTAGATGTGTTTCGATGCACCGAACACATGCCTAATGGTTGGAATAATTGGTGCGTACGCAGACAGAAGTAGTTGAAGAAAGATAATTAGAAACATCATGTTCACTGTTAAAGTTTTAAACAAACGAAATATAGTACAGTTCGCAGTAGAGGCACTAGGCTATAACGACTGCACACTTCATATCTCTCGCCTGGCGTCCGTCAGCTCTGTCCTGGAGCGAAATATGCCAAAAATTTATTCCACCATCAATGGGAATTGAATCAAAATATACTATATTCATGTAACTCATAAAAGCACTCTTGAATTATCAAATTATAGTGTTGAGTTAAAGGTAAAGCTACTGATTCGGAAGGTAGAGTGTCTCAGACACCAGTTACCTTGACAACAGCAGGGATTGATGTTTACTAGACTGATGTGATATAAGACATAATTTAATCATATCTTTGCACTAACAGTGACGACTCCACAAATATTATGCGTTACGAACGTATTAACGCCACCGCAGCGAGAAAAGCTTGGGTTTAGCGTTGTATGTGGTAGAGATTTGGTTCCTGATTGCAACAATATGTTTGTTGTGGCTTATTTAAGATGTGTGTGTGATCATTTTGTTAGCTTACTATTCATCCGTTTGAGCGCGCTAAATTGACACAAATAGATTCTCTTAAGGTATTGTCGATGTTACCCCTAGAATGTTTTTGAAATGATAACTGCTTATGGAAGGGTAAACCGGTTCGTTACGTAACGCATTACGGCGCCAGTCTGTCTGCCTTTCCTTTCTCTTACTCACGTTCGACTTAGATTAGTTAAAACTATCACTTTCGTTCTTCCCGAGACGTACACGCGTTTCTTTCTTCATGAAACCGAAGTGCTGCGCATGTCATAGCCGCTGTGTTTCGAAATTGGTGACAGTCAAATTTTAAAGTTAGAATTACAATATCTCCAAAATGCTCCGTACTTTAGGTTAGGTTACTAACCCAAACAATATGAGTGCATTCGTAGATTTATTTGCGGCGCTGGTATTAATATGTAAGTACTAATTCGAATAAATATGAAATAGATTGATGCAGACAAATTGAATGATTTGAATGAGTTTTGACACTCGTTCGCGTCTTGTAATTGTTTCGCGAATGGAAATTAAAGCTCAACTGTAACTCTGTGTACTAGACCCGCGCTAGAGTATCTTAAGGCGTTCAGTCGCGTTGTTAAACATTCATACAGGTGCTCGCATGACCTGTTTACATTTTAGTAATAAAGTCTATTCATGACATAAGTTTGCAATACATTGTGATATTTATTTATTAAATTAGAAGATCGATGATTTCATTCGAGAATGTGTTGTTTGAAGGAAATAATTGTAATACTAATAATATATACAGGCGTGGTTGGTTTGTTTGTTCACAATTCGAGGAAATAATATATGATGTATATTTTGTTGTTGACATAGTTCGGAATAAAATAATATTGTATTAAACTATTCATTCGTATTCCCTATTTGAATGATTTTGATCGAACGAAGCAAGAGTGTTTTGAATGAACGTATTCGAATGATCTGTCAATTAGATTAAATACTATGAATATAAGAATCCTTTTAATGGTTTCGATCAAAAATTTCATATATTTAATTTTGCAACGAAGTTCTTTACGTGACTTTTTGCCCCCCAGGGGACCCATTTTCTATCTTTCGGCCAATACGGATTAATAAAACATTATTATTATTTTGCCTTTGCTCGAATTGACGCGGATTTTTTTAATAATTCCGACCGACATGTCACCCCTCTATTGATTATGTATGTATGGAGTATACCAAAGATATTTTTGTTGAACTCGGTAAAGACGCTTCGCTATGCTTATGAATAGGTATATTAATCATTTATATCATTTGACTGTTTTAATTATCTAGGACGGATTGATATAAAAAATACATATAATGACAGCAATATTAGTGTATATAAAGCGCCAGCTTATGCTTAAAGCATTCTTGCTGTTTGATAATATTCTAATAAAATAAATTATACGTAGAACCAGTATTGCCTTCACAAAAAATAATATAAATTGAAATAAAATGTCTTTAATATTTGTTTGTTTCTCGATAAATTTACATATTTGTGTGTTTTGTAATCGTTTCTAATTCCTAAGATATCGTTTGATTGTTCCGAGTAGTTGTAACGTCGATGCTGCGTCGTGATCTCTCTAGGCAGGTTTAACTTCTAATGTATTAATATGTGAATTTATTTAGTATAGATTTTTTTATTTGAAATTTTCTTGTAAATAAATAGCTTTTTTATGAACTTGTGTTTTATTTCCTTGATTTTAAGTTGTTTACTGGATCCGCCATGTGTCAATATTATTTAAAGTGATTTCCAGATTTCTAAAATCAGAAATGACAATTTTTTTTATATCAACTTTAATCCTCCATTTAACCCCTTAGGTATCCCCTCGCACCTTGGGCAAGTGCCCGACCCCATGATCGATAGGGGCCCCTCAGATCAAATAAGTATGATATAAACAGGTGATTGTTAATAAAAATGAACCAATAACCTTGTTTAAAAATAAACAAAATCCCATCAAAAACATAAATGTGAAATGAGAGCCAAGTACAATATTAAGATATAAGCCTTGGTTGTTGACTCCTGACGACAAAAGAAGCGAGATCTAAGATCTAATTTTTGATGGGATATAATTACTTTTTATACTTAAATTATTAGGACGTAGGTACCTATTTGAAACAAAATGTTTTTTTGTTAACTTTTTATCGTGTGAAGTGAGATAGAAATATAAATTGTAACATAGTAGTATATTTCGAATGACTAGACGATTGTTATGGTTTTAACATAAACGTATAATCTTAAACTAATTCTACCGAATGCAAATACTTTATAAACGATTTCGAGAAGACAATACGTTATTAACGCATGAAGTATTGAATCTCGTACTAGAGGTACAGCTTCCATCGGAAGGCATTGGAATAATTCTAATGAGCGCGGTTGCCACTGGCGCGGGCACGTTCGTGTCAACGTTGTACCACAACGCTCCTATCCCGGCGTCGCGTCGCGCGCTGTATTTCGAAATGCATATTATTTATTTTTTAATCTTGGTGGTAGGGCTTTGTGCAAGCCCGTCTGGGTAGGTACCACCCACTCATCAGTTATTCTACCGCCAAACAACAGTACGCGGTATTGTTGTGTTCCGGTTTGAAAGGTGAGTGAGCCAGTGTAACTACAGGCGCAAAGGACATAACATCTTAGTTCCCAAGGTTGGTGGCGCATTGACGATGTAAGGGATAGTTAATATTTCTTACAGCGTCATTGTCTATGGGCGATGGTGGCCACTTACCATCAGGAGGCTCATATGCTCGTCCGCCAACCTATACTATATAAAAAAAAAAAATATAAGTATAATGATTTTACACCATTGATGTGCGCTAAATATTGAAACAAAAATTAATACTAAATCCCAGTTTTTGATAAAGTAATAAATACATGTAAGTAACAAGTGTTCCTACTAAAACCAATAACATGAAATATTTTTATAAAATGATCAAAAATTACCAGTTTCAGATTTTCCCTGTATACACCTGATTACCTACCTGTATACCAAATTTGAACTTTCTAGGTCACCTGGAACTGGGTAAGAATTTTGATCTATAGGTCAGTCAGTGATAAAAATGACGATTTTTGACCATTAATATCTAATTAATTATTTGAGATGTGTTTTTGAAATTGGGAGCACATGTGTATTTCGCAAGTCTTAATCTATGTGCTAAATTTGATATGATTATGTCAAATAAATTTTGGGTTATGAGGGGGCTAAAAGTGGCTCCAAATGGTTCGTGTAAAAGTACACACGGTGCTGCTCGCCAGTTCTGTTACCTGAACTTGGCTGACACGCTACCGCGTGTCTAGATAGTTATCTGTCGAAGTCATAGAGGCTCTATTATCCTGCCCAGGCCTCCAAAATGTTAAAGACGTTCCTGCCTTTAGGGGATGAGATTTGAAGAAATCCTCTGTAGATTTCATCGTTCTTTCCATAAGCGTTTCCTGTGCAGATCACCCTGTCTGTGCTTGTCAATGTGTAGCACAGAGAGCACGTGTGACGAGGTGACGAGGAAAACAAAACAAATGAAAGACGTAAAAATAATTTCAATAATACGTTTTTATTGTGTATATTCAATTTCGTTCGCTACTCTAGGTTACAAGCCGGTAGAACTTTTCATTAAACATCACATAATAAATTACACTTTATAAACACAGCAAAGCTCCGAGGAGTCGCTTAAAGCTCAGTTTGTATATTACAACACGAGACTGCATTTGGTTAAAACAACTACAACCTATTAAACTTCACTTTCCACTGGCTGACTATTGGAGATGACTTTATATTCTAACACAACAGAGGACAGCGGATCCGGCGATCTTGCCTCGTGGTCCCAATTTGTTACGATCACACATTCGTCCCAAATGCAGTCCGAGGCCGCGCTCGTTATATTTTACAAATACCCTTACGTTACGTTACGCTTATGAGAAATGGATACAATGTAGAACCTTAAAAGATCGCTTGGAAATATAATGGGAGTGACCAACGCGGTGCGACGTGGCGCCGCTCCTTGTAAATATTATATTGAATTGACTCGGGAGGGATTAGTTAACTGCTACGGCAGCTAGTATTCTCCCAGTTGTATCTTCGAAATTATAGAAAATTTTACTATTAAAGATTCAATTTGACTTACAAATAATAAATTGAGAAAAAGCACTTGGTCACTTACAACAAATGTTGAACTTTTGCGACAGATTTATTTTTGAACAACGCAAGGAAACAACGATTCGACTTTAAGCCCAACGTTTTAAATAATAATATTAAGTTATAGAATCATACGCTTTATTATAAATGATACTTGTTAACTAAAATATTAATCTCATCGCACAGATCTGATCTTCGAGTCAAATATTTGGTCAAACTCATTATATTTCCACAGATACAAATAACAATTTACAAAATGCAGGAAATATTACATACATTTGGCAGATTTACAGTCTGTTATATTTAAGAAGAGATTTATTACGACGGCTTAAAAGAAATTCTTTAAAACAAAGTTCTTGCTCAATTAATTTCACACAATCTCTAAATTAATTTGTCAATATCGATATCTCTTTCTAACGCGTGCGTTAAAACGAGACAGCAGGAGTTTTAGTAATATCGAATTAGTTTAGAGATTGTGTGAAGCGAATCATCACTATATTACGTCATAATGCCACGTTTGATTTACATTTATTAAAGTTTTGTGCAGACGTCTGTACATACAGATAATAAATACATTTCCATCGTGTCGATCGTATCGCGTTCCGGTTCAAAAAATATAGAATTCCTTTGAAGCCGTCCAGTAATTCTCACGTATATTACAAAACGTCAAAAGCTTTTATATAAGAATATTGAAACATTTCGGGTAAACTATGAGAGAAGGAAAAATGCGATTTACAATAATCAATTCATTTTATTGTCTTAAATTTATTATTTCATAAAACTTTCCATTTCTAATCGATGTGTCGCTAGCGAGAGAACGTCACTACCGGTATTATCAAGAATTAAATTTCAAATCTATGATTCTTATTTTTAGTAATATAAATTTGTTCATTTGTCATTATTGTTGAACTTAACATATATACTTAATATTATTCGTCTTGTATTTTAAAATTCAACGTTAGTTCATAGAAAATCGGTCCTTGTAAAACAATAAATGCAACTTTTAATATGGCAACACGGCGTTTCTCATTTAATACTCGGAGTGTTGCTATATGAAATAATAAGTCTATAGATAAATATGTTTATCTAGTTGACTTCGACGTGCTGGAGATAAAAACTAAGAATATTTTACAGTTTATAAGAAGTATTATAAATTAATATATTATTGTTTTTAGCAGAAACACTTAAACAATTCGTATGTAACAGTACATCTCCTTGCGCCCGTGATCACCATCCATCCTCGCAGTCGCCGTGACGTCACACCTCTCGGTAATTGTAAAATAAGAGATTCAAATGTTCACAACACATAACACAACTATTCATAGAATAATAGCATAACCATTAATAATACTACAGTCGTGATGTTTCGTTACCGACTTCGACAGAAAATACTGCATCACTTGACGAATGTAACGTTGTTTACGTTAATGATTAACGTTAATAACGTAAATAGAAACGAAAATGAACTGACCGTTCTGTCTAAATGTGACATTTTGTCGTTATTTACTGACTGACTGATGTTGACAGTTGAGGGCGTAATTGAATGAATCCTCGTTAATTTATGCGATCAATTTAACTTTAATAATAATATGAAATCAAAAGATAACTATAGCTAGCTTTAGGTAAACAAACAATGAGATAAGCTGAGTGTGATTGCTGTTTGCTGTATCAGCCATGTCACCGATTAAACGTACTCGAATGACAGTATAGAATAATGCTAGACCACACGCTCTCATCTCTTTTGTCATATAATAAATGGCGACACCAATTAATGCAGTATTTTCTCAAGTCAAATATTAAAACTAAAGTTTAAAAAATAAATAATAATAACAAACAACGATCCCTAAGCTTCCAAGTTCATTACACGAGAAACATAATTATACTCAGTATGGCCATTCGCAGTTAACAAGAATCATCCCAACTTATGCGTTACGCATAACGTTATCCGCTATATTTGTGTTAGAAATCCACATCTGCGGTCTCGTTGCTAGCGCTCTGCCACCATTTCAAGCTGTCAGCATTTGTACAGTTATTTTTAACATTTTTTCTGCATAGGTTTATTTATTAAACTAAGATTATAAATAATTCTTATGTATAAAAAGTTTAACTCAGTTGACACAAAATGGTGGCGTTTGAACTAGATAACCTTCTTTTGCAGATACTTGTTTTATATTTTAGAATTAATTAATAAAACTTAGCGAAAAACAACAATACAATCAGCGTTTATACACAAACTCGTAATTAACAAACGGACCTGTGACTTGTGTGTGTTATCGACACGTCGCTTACAGAACACGTAACACCAAACCCTTTAACGATCGAACTTTCGCGACGTGCGCCGCACTGACGATCACTCGTTGACAAATTCAGCTAATTCAATTATAAGTAAATAATTAATCTTAGCCAACATTAAACACATTACAATTTCAAAAAGCCTTTCAATAAAAACGATTTCAAACAACTTAAGTAATAACGGTTTCACTCGCAACGGGACTATTGTTATTTCGTAACGCTGTAACGGCGGCCGTTACACGTTGTAACGGCGCGCGCGTCAACCGTTGCTCTGTGATTTCTGCTCGAAAATGGCGGCCATGTCGCGAATGTTGTATGAAGGTGATATTTTTTCTCTCCTGTGGATTTAGTTTAGTATTTACAATAAAATAAGTTTAGTTACATATAATCATGGAATGATTCAATACTAAATATCCTTTAAAATCAATATCATACTATATAATATAGTATATAAGTATTGAAACATAAATATATAGATATCACTGGCTACAGAAGCCCTGTCAGAAGTAATTTAGCTAAAGATCTAATCAAAACAACTAATTTAAAACACTTATAAAATGTATAAGACATTAGTGAAGCAAATTTTAAATGGAGTTTAATTTACAAACGAATTAGGAATCGATTCGCGGGATGAAACTTATATTAAGTTATCTATAGTCGACACAAGCGTTTGAGCGTACCTGTCGTCGCGGGCGCGGTCGGGCGACGGGATGCTGTCCAGGTTGTTGGCGCTCCTGGCGAGGGAGAAGCGCATCCGCTGGCCCAGGTCGACGGTGTTCCGGCGCTCGAACTTGGGCAACTCCTCCTTGAGCCTCTCGCAGTCGCTCTTGTCGTCCTTCCTGAGTTTGATGCGCGTCAGCTGCTCTGGGTTACTCCTGAACGACTGCGAGCTGTACTTCTCCCTGAGGAAGTTCCTCCTCTCCTCCTTGTACTTCTCGATCCTCTCCCGACTCAGCTTCTTCTCGGTATCGAAGCCTATGATGTTCTTGAGGTCGGCCGGCTTCTTGACGTCGAACCTCTGTATCAGGGACAGCTTGTTCTCCGTGGTCGGCGTGATGCTGTCCAGCTTCGTCTCCGCCTCCTCCATGTTCAGGTTCAGGTCCGGGAAGTACTTCGACTGCCGCTTGACGTCTTTGACCTCCATGCTCCTCCGCCGGTCCTTGTCGCTGCCGAACTCTTTGATGAACGCGTTTTCGTCCAGCGACCGGGCATTCGAGTTCTTCGTCAACTTGTAAGTTTTCGGTGATATCGGCGGCGGGTTGTTTGTCTCCTTCCGCGCCTCCCGCGTGTCGTCCTTCCGCTCCAGCGTGGGGAACTTCACGTCCGCCTTGTACTTGTCGAAGGCGAACGGCCCCTTCTGCTCCGTCGGGCTCTCGAACCGGATCGCCAGCTCCCTGACGTTTAAGTTCTTCGTCGCGATCCTCGGCTTTATGACATTACCGTTTTCTCTCTCCAAAGATTCGTTTTCCCCTGTATCTACACTACTTATTTCTACTTTATCACAGATTTTGAGAGTATCAACATTTATATTTTCGTACTCGCGCTGTCTCGTTTCCGCAAACGCGACATTCTCGTACTCCGTCTCTTTCTCGGGCGTTTCGAGTATCATCGCGTTGACTTCCTCTATGCTCTTCTTGAAGAACTTAACCTGACTGTACACGTCGGCGCCGCTGTCTCCGTCGGCCTCCGTCGGGGTCTCGAGTATGATGAGGTCGTGTCCGAAGTCGTCCGGCTGGCACGCCTGCTGCGTGGGCAGGCTCGCGTCCGTCTGCGGGACGCTGGCGTCCTCGACGATGGACAGGTTCTTCTCCAAGTCTATATCCTCGTAGACCGAGTCCCTCTCGTTGGTCGGAGTCTCGCCGTTCCCAATGGGCTCGTAGTCGGGAGTCTTAGTCCTGACGGGCGACCGGAACGTGATGCTGATCGTGGACTTGATCGGGCTCTTCAGCGGGCTGCCCGGCGAGCTCTTGGAGGTGCTCGACGAGAGGTTGATGTAGCTCGGCCTCGCGAAGTTGTAGCACTCGTACAGCTCGTCCTGCTTGTAGCTCACGTTGGAGTAGCTGGACGAGCTCTCGTGCGAGGACGTCATCAGCCTGGCGCCGTCCGGCTCGCGCCGGTGCGAGTGCGGCTCCGAGGCGGACGACGTGGACACGGCCGACAGCCGGTTCAGGTTCTGGTAGCTGACGTCGCAGGAGTGCAGCGGGCTGGGCTCCAGGCTGTCGCGCGCCGTCTCCCGGAGGCCCTCGTAGTCGGTGGCCCTCAGCTCGCACTTGAGGCACTTCCCCTCGTCGCAGGTGTTGCAGTCGCTGCCCTTGATCGTGATCGTGTGCTTGTTGTCGCTGAGCTCCGAGTCGCTCTCGAGCGGGTCGTACAGCGGCGTGGCGGGCGTGGCGGGCGTGGCGGGCGTGGCGGGCGTGGCGGGCGTGGCGGGCGTGGCGGGCGTGGCGGGCGTGGCGGGCGTGGCGGGCGTGGCGGGCGTGGCGGGCGTCGAGGCGAGCGTGCTGTGCGAGGCGTCGGCCGGCCAGTCGATCTTGATGAGCGTCGAGTGGCCGTCCTTGCCGTGCCACGTCAGCCGCGAGAGGGGCTTGTCCGGGTCGGCCAGCACCGGGTTGTGCAGGCCGCTGTACCGCGACGTGTTCTTTTGTTTCCTCGGCGAGTTTCGATCTCTGCAAGTCATGGATTAGTCCGTGAAACTTAGTAGTGTTATTAGTGGGCGCGGTGTTCAGTGTTAGTGCTGACGTTACCTCGTATGTTTTGTTTGGTGATTGTAAAGTGTATTTGATAATCCTGGAAAAGAATCGACATCTATTTATGCTCATTGTGTTTTAGGGAGTTAGTTTGAAGTTTAATCGACAATAAAGGTAGTTTTCGAACGATCATGTTTGACAATTTCTCGAAAGACATATTTTATTACAAAGCACACAGTTTTCCATCACAGAGTACTTTTTTCACTTTGTAATCGCGAGACTGCAGTTCTGATTTGCTCACGATCGTCAGAAACGATCTTCCAATAGTACATGTAATCTAAATAATTCAAAGTAATTTTCTAATTCTGTTTTCAGAACGCGTAACATGACAGTTTGTATTATTGCTTCAATATACTACAATATACTTTAAATATTTTTACAAGAGATTTGACGATATAATTAAGAGTGTTTTCAGCAATAATTATCGTTAAGCGTATGAGACGTTTGTGTGACGGTATCTAGCGTCCGAGTTTATGTAATTGTATAAAATGACAAGAATTGCAGAAAATAGTTTCATAATCGTTATGGACGTAAAGAAAATGGTGTAAATAAATATTCCTCTAAATCTCAAAATATTACTGGCTGATGGCAACAACAATAAGACAACAGTTTCGAATTAGTAAAGACATCGAACAACGAGAACAAACACCAGGGCAGACCCACACGAGCGACTCACCTGAGCTTCACATTCGTCAGGGAGGTCTGGAAGTCGGACGTCGACGACAGCGGACTGTCGCGGTCCTTGCATACTCTGTAATTAGACACAAGCGGACGTTTTACTTTTGTTGACCTAATTTGAAAGCAAATCTACTAACAGCCTTCCGACTGGGGGCGCCGAGCGGGGGTACCTCTTGGCGGGCTGGCCGTCGGCGGCGGCGTCGGCGTCGCCGTCGATGTAGCCCAGCTGCGCCACCTGCGCCTCCAGGCGCGCCAGCGCGGCCCGCTTCCTGCAACACGTCGGCGGTCAGAGTGTGTGTGTCTCCCCCCCCCCCACACACACACATACAGTCCCCCCCCTCACCTCTCGGCGGGGTCGGCGTCGGGGCGGCGCGGCGAGGCGGCGGCGCTGGCGGGCGCGGAGTCGGGCGGGCTGGCGGCGGGCGCGGCGTCGTCCTCCTCGCTGAACATGTAGCGGTCGCGCTCCTGCGGCGAGAGGCGCAGGCGCATGCCGGCCAGCTCGGCCTGCCACGGCTCGAAGTACGAGTCGCACGAGGCGGAGCGCGTGTGCTGCTTGAGCGGCGCGCCGGCGGCGGCCAGCGGCGGCAGCGCGTCCGCCTCCGACGCCAGCGACTCGCACGACTTGGCGGGCCGCAGCGCCGCGGGGCTGGGCGCCGCCTGCGGGCCGAGCGTCAGTACGGGTCGTGCGCGCGTGTGCGTGTGTGTGCGCGCGTGCGTGCGCGTGTGCGTGTGCGTGCTTACCGGCGCGGGCGGCGCGGGCGGCGCGCTGGGCGGGCGCTTGCTGCGGCTGAAGAGGCCGCGCCAGCCGGACGGGGAGCGCTTGAGGGCGCGCTTGGAGCCTGCACACCGTTATTGTATGCATTATATTTTGTGTCCGGATGTTACGTGGCATTTCAAACACGAGAAATTCTTGTTATATAGTCTACCTCGACAAAATTAATATCGAAAATTAATCGCTATTTCTAGAACGGTTGATTCTTGTCATGTACAAAGATTTTCAAGCGGCAAACGAACAGACTAATCGCACTTATCTTTTAAAAAATACACTTAAGAGTATGATATAGTCGGTTGTGTGACAAATTGGTTTCCATCCTGCTCCGCAACACAGATTCCATAGGCGTTGTAAACGACTGTGAGTTTAAATCATTATCGGGTGTTCCTCAAGGTTCATGTCTCGGTCCAATATCGTTCAACGTTTTCATTTTTGATTACTTCTTATACACTAATGTGATGCGTTATTACGAGTCTTTCTTCCCAATGATAACGGTCCACTTTGAGATGTCTATCGCCTCACGGTTTACCGGTATATAACCGGTACGAATCTCAACAATGTTATTAATGTCGTATGCTTTCGAAGACAAAAACTATTTCTCTGAAGAATATAAATTGAAAAACTGTACTTCTAATTATTAGATGTTCCTCTTCAGTAACCCTTAACTTCTGCAACACGTACTGAGTGTTATAATGTTGTCTTAAATTTTCGCGATTATTACACATTTAAATAAAACTAGTTATAACGGATTTGAATCGCGTATATTATTGGGATGCCAAAAATAATTAATATACGCAATTCAAATCCGTTATAACTAGTTTTATTTAAATGTACTGAGTGTTGCCCTAACTGACAACGCAAGTGGTGAGACTCACCGGGCACGGGCAGGTCCAGTATCGTGTGGTACTGCGGCAGGTTGTTGGGGCCCGAGCCCACCTGTGGAAGCAATCAATGCTACAGATAAACTAAAATAACGATATGATTCACCACTTTTGTTACGTAAGGTGGCAGACGAGACTTCACGGCTCATATTTTAGTAAGGATCCAATGTAATGGAATTTATTATGTGATATAGTTTTATAACATCGACATCGGTACATCTCGCCGTTAGATGGCACTGCGGCCAATTATTCACCATTAAACCGACTTTCTATTGGTATATATTTGTGTACGAAGAATATTTTAGCGGCCAAAGCAACTCACCTCAATATACTTGGGCGGCACGTGACCGGCGGGTCGCAGGGTGGGGGGGATGACCTCACGACCGCGCCGACGGGCCTCCTCCAAGCTGCGCGGGGTGGACACGATACGGATCAATTTGAATATATTTATACAACTGTATTATTAAGTTGATAAAGCCATGAATAAACGCACAAAAAACATAATATTCTTAGGTGACATGAATGCTAAAATAGGATGGCCCAAAGAAAATGAAGAACTCATAATGGGCAATTATGGCTACGGGAAAAGAAACGATAGAGGGGAGAGGTTCATAAAATTTTGCTTTCAATATAATTTAAAAATTTCGAACACGCTATTTAAAAAACCAGAAAAGCTACGATGGACCTGGAAAACACCTGACGAAAAAGCTAAAAATGAAATTGATTTTATAGCTACAAATGTGACAAAATATGTACAAAATGTAAATGTGTTAAGCAAACTATTACATCCCAGTGACCATAGAATGCTCAGAGTTACTTTAAATATAGAGGGCAATAAAAAATCACGAGCTCACTATCGAGGCAAAATACTTAACAAAAAATATGAAAATACAATTGAAGACCTACAACCCTTGATGAAATGTGAAACCGATAACGTACATGAAATCACTAAGAAAATAGAGACATATTTACTTAAAGACTTTAGCTATAAAAATACAACTAGAGAAAAAAATAAAGGAATCATAACAGAAGAAATAGAAACTCTGAAATATAAAAAACATTTATTAAAAAACAAAGAAAATAAAACTAGGAAAGAAAGGCAAACATTAAGTAAATTATACAGAATAATACATAAAAAGATCAAACAAAATATCAGAAAGAAAAGGCTAGATACAATTAGCAAATTCATCGAAAAAACCGGAGAAATAAAAAAGGCTTATAAAAATTAGAAATAACCAAATATGTAATAACACAACTGGAGGATAGTTCAAAAACCACTACTACAAACAGAAAAGACCTAATGACTATAGCTACACAATTCTACAAAAATCTCTACACCTGTAAAAATAATCAAAGCAAAGAACTGACACTTAAAAATATAGAGCCAACTCAAGAGCCACCCCCACCCTTTTTAGAAAGTGAAGTAGAGCTTGCGATAAATAAATTAAAATTAGGAAAGAGCCCAGGTCCAGACGGTGTGACAAATGAAATTATTAAAGTCGCGAAAGACAAACTGGTGAAACCCCTTACTAAGCTCTTCAACAAAATTCTTTCAACAAAAGAAATACCAGAAACATGGACATACTCAGAAATTACACTTATATACAAAAAAGGAGACCCCAAATTAATATCAAATTACAGACCTATTAGCCTTATATCTTGCCTATATAAAGTATTCGCATCAGCCCTCCTAAAGCGTATTGCAACAAAAATTGATGAGAACCAACCTGTAGAACAAGCGGGATTTATGAAGAACTTCTCTACAGTTGACCATATCCATACAATAAAGGTAATAATAGAACGTTTTAGAGAATATAACCTTCCTTTGTATATTGCCTTTATTGACTACTGTAAAGCGTTCGATTCAATTTCACATGAGTCTATCTGGCAAGCTTTAAGGCAACAAGGTGTGGACTACGACTACATAGAAATTATCAAATCAATCTATATGAAAAGTACAGCAAGAGTACGCTTAGAAAAAAGAGGACCAATTTTTCAAGTACAGAAAGGAGTAAAGCAAGGGGATCCTCTCTCTCCAAAACTATTCATCGCAGTTCTGGAATCCATCTTCAGAAATTTGAATTGGAGTGAATTGGGAATAAACATCAACGGAAAATGTCTCTCACACCTTAGATTTGCAGACGACATAGTATTGCTGTCAGAAGACCCACACAAGCTGAAATATATGATAGATTCCCTTAGTCAACATAGCGATATCGTCGGTCTTCAAATCAACTGGGACAAGACAAAAATAATGACCAACTACGAACAAATTCCTATATCTACACAATCAATAAATATAGATTATGTCACAGAATACATCTACCTCGGACATCTAATTTCAATTAACTCCTGTACAGAGAAAGAAATCGACCGCAGAGTTAAGAGTACATGGAATAAATACTGGAGTATGAAAGAAATCTTCAAAGGACCTATATCAACTAAATTGAAAACGAAAGCTATGGATATATGTCTAACACCAGTCCTCACTTACGCCTGTCAGACCTGGGCACTCAGAAAACCTCTCTTAAATAAGATAAGAAGTTGCCAAAGAGGAATAGAACGCAGCTATATGAACATTAAACTAAAAGATAGAGTGAAGAGTTCGCTTATTAGAGAAAAAACAAAAGCTAAAGATGCGGTAAAACGAGTGTTAGCGCTGAAATGGAAATGGGCAGGTCACATTCAAAGAACGTCAGACGACAGGTGGTCAAAAACAGTAACAAACTGGTATCCTATTGATAAAAAAAGGAGGAAAGGAAGACCACCTCAGAGATGGAGCGACGATATAGTAGGAATAGCAGGAAATTTATGGACTAGACTGGCAAAAGATAGAAACACCTGGAACAGTTTGGAGGAGGCTTTTACCGCAAAAAGCGGCCCTTACACTTAATAATATTAACCTTAGATTAAGCACAAATACTAACAATACTAACAAATAAATAAGAACATAACTATTATACAAATTACCAATCAATATATGTCTATCAAAATTGTAAGGGAGATAAATAAAGCTTATATATTATTAAGCTCAGAACCAGTCCTACATTTAACCCAAGCGGTTACTGTATATGAGATCGTACCTCAACAGCTTGGTGGGAGGGTTGAGGGGCAGGCTCTTCGGGCGCCTGCTAACCTCGTTGAGGCACCTCAGCTCCACGTGCGAGTCGTAGCAGTCCTGCTCGAGCGAGGCGGGCCCCGAGTCGGCGCCCTGGTCCTGCGCGAACAGCTCCTCGGCGTAGCAGATGAGGAACTCGGTGACGACGGCCTGCACGGCCACGCCCTGCAGCGCGTGCTGCGGCTCGGGCGAGCGCAGCAGGTTGGGCGCCCACACGATGGCCATGTTGCGCGCCGTCATGCCCGTGGACGCGCTGAGCTGCGACACGCGGCGCAGGTGGCGCGCCAGGTAGGCCAGCGTGCGGTAGTGCGGCGGCGGCAGCTTGGCCACGGTGTCGCGCATGGCGCGCAGGCGCCGCTCCTCGGGCGCCTGCACGGCGCGCACGAAGGCGTCGTACAGCTGGTACGTGCACAGCGGGTTGGGCAGCTCGCGGAAGTACATCTTGAGCAGCGAGGCCAGCGCGTGCGGGTCGCGCTGCAGCGGCTGCGCCAGGTCCACGCGCGCGCCCGCGTCGAAGGCGGCGCGCAGGCGCTGCGTCAGCGCCGCGCCGCCCGACAGCCGGTACACGCCGTCCACGGCGCCGCGCCGCTCGATGCCGCTCGCGCACTCCACCAGCACCTGCGGCACTGCGCGCCCGCCGCTCGCTCACTCGCTCACTCGCCCACCCGCCCACTCGCCCACACCGTCGCGTCGCGTCACTCACCCTCGTGGCCGCAGTTGAGCAGGTGCTCGCCCAGGTCGCAGCCGAACACCCTCTCGCGCAGGATGCCCTGCTGCTTGAGGCTGCGGCGCGACGGCCGCGACAGGATGAAGCTCCGGAACAGCGAGATCAGCTTGCCGTGCTTCCGGAGGACCGGCTTGATCGGAGCGACCGCCACCGACCTGCGCGATGAATACACACTGACGACCGACTTCGTTCAGGAAATGCTCCATTAACTTCTAAGTCGTTCAGCAGACGAGAATGAGGAGCGTCTCGGGACGAGTTCTTTTTTTTTTATGGAATAGGTGGCAAACGAGCAGGAGACTCACCTGATGGAAAGTGACTACCACCACACATGGACATCTGCAACACCAGGAGAGCGTACTCCTTTTTCAAAGGCCGGCCTTTGAAAAAGGAGTACGCTCTTTTCTTGAAGGTTCCCATGTCATATCGATTCAGAAAAACCGCCGGCGAAAGCTGGTTCCACGAAGTGGTTGTGCGAGGCAGAAATGTCTAAGAAATCGCGCTGTTGTGGATTTTCGGACATCAAGGTGGTGCGGGTGAAACTTAGAATTTTGACGAGATGTCCGAAGGTGAAATTCAGCAGCCGGGATTAATCCGAATAATTCCTCGGAACATTTCCCGTGAAAAATTCGGTAGAAGATGCAGAGTGATCCAACATCTCGAAGAGTTTGTCGTCGGTCAGTGTCGCAGAGCGCATAGTTACCCGACGATGGGGGGCGGCTGCGTCATGTGGCGCGGCACCTTGTCCCCGATGACGGCGACGCAGTGGTGCGGGAAGAAGCCCACGCGGAAGCCGCGCTTGCCGCGCCACCACGTGGACTCCTGCGGGCCTGCGGTCAGACAACTGTTAGCGGGGGCGCTCCGCGGTGTGGGGGGGGGCAGGGTGCAGGGGCGACGCGTTACCTGGCATGTCGATAATCGATATCATGTCGCCGACCTCGAAGCTGATCTCGTCCCGCGCCTGCAACACGCGACGCTGTTTTATCCACTCGATGGAAATATACTAACATACAACTTTTATGCAATAATTTGTCTGTATGTGAATCTAAGGTTTGTCAATATCTATTTCTTTAATTTGAATACAGTACGACTTTTGGGAAATGCTGCTAAAGTACATTCCACAAAACGAGCTCTCAAATGTCCCCTGTGCACTATTGGTTGCGCTGCCCGGAATGTGTTTGACCAGCGCGTCAGGGCGGAGTACCTGCGACACGTATTTCCGCACGGAGTAGGCGGCGGCCACGGCGGGCGTGTTGATGGAGCTCGAGTCCTCGTTCGACACCAGCAGCTTGTGACCTGCGGACGGCGGGGCGAGTCACGAGATTGGTCTTCGTATCCAGATTTCTAACTAATTGTAGTAATCTCATTACTTAAATGGCAGATTTTATTCTCGGATTTCAGAGGATTTCATCTATATTATATGAAGCCATTTTAATGATCAAATATTAATCTGTATGTTTTGGTATGTAAAAATAAATAAATAAATAAATATGAGACAACATCACATACATAACTCTGATCCCAATGTAAGTAGCTAAAGCACTTGTGTTATGGAATATCAGAAGTAACGAAGGTACCACAAACACCCAGACCCAAGGCAACATAGAAAACTAATGATAATCTATATCGTCTCGGCCGGGAATCGAACCCGGGACCTCGGAGTGGCGTACCCTTGAAAACCGGTGTACACACCACTCGACCACGGAGGTCGTCATAATCTATGTTAGCATGGTGTAGGGATGCGATAACTGGCGTTATGTAAGCAGTGAAAGTGATGTCAGTGCGAACCCTTGTTGTCCATCTGCAGCCAGTTGAGGGCGGGCCCGCAGTTGATGGAGTCGTCGGCGATGATGGACAGGTGGTGCACGTAGTCCGAGATCAGCTGCCGGTACTCGTCCTCGTCCTGCAGCAGCTCCGGCGTCATCGCGTCCCGCAGGTTGGGCAGGCCGGACACCTTGCGGTCGTATATGCACCTACGGAATGCGAGCATGCGCTGTAAGACGAGTGCTGTACTCGTGGCAGGCGCCAGGCCGTCGGCGAGCGCTCACCGGTGCAGGATGTCGTCGAGCTGCAGGAAGTTGTCCTTGTTGCGCGTCAGCGTCCACTCGCACACGTCGCTCGCCTCCGTCCAGCTGGCCGACAGCGCGCGCGACGCCGTCGGCGACTCGCTCACGTGCGAGCGCACGCGCAGGCACACCCAGCCTGCACACGACACGCGTCACGACACGCCCCCACCCCTGAGGGGGGGTTAAGGGGGGCGTGTGGGGGCGCACTCACCCTCGGCCGGCGAGTCGGCGGGCGCGTCGCAGGGCACGAGCGTCACGCGCAAGCCGCCCAGCCGCACGCGCTCGTAGTGGAAGTGCGCGCACTCCTCCAGCTTCGGGAAGCGGCACGACGCCGGCGGCGACTGCCGACACCGGACACGGCTTTAGCGAGAGCACGCTGGGCAGGGACACGAGTGTCCCGAGCAAAGCGGATCGGACGACGATCGGAAGCGACGATGGAACACACTTTCCACCAATGAGGAGAATTTTTGACATTTACCGACAATGGCTCGCTTAAGACAAGTAAACTTGGTGGTAGGGTTTTGTGCAAGCCCGCCTGGGTAGGTACCACCCACTCATCAGATATTCTACCGCTAAACAACAGTACGCAGTATTGTTGTGTTCCGGTTTGAAGGGTGAGTGAGCCAGTGTAACTAGGCACAAGGGACATAACATCTTAGTTCCCGAGGTTGGTGGCGCATTGACAATGTAAGGAATAGTTAATATTTTTTACAGCGTCATTGTCTATGGGTGATGGTGACCACTTACCATCAGGTGGCTTATATGCTCGTCCACCAACCTATATCATAAAATAAAAAATAAATAAATAGTAAACACACATTAATGCTGTAAATGAGTTGTGTTTGCACGCCGGGCTATTTGTTTCGTTAAGTGTGTAAAATTAATTAGTAATTGTTTTGTTGTCGCCTGTCGCTGCTATTGTCGTTAATTACCGATGTGATACTTAGCCGTCTTATCGTAATGCCGGCTAAGCTATGCGGAGTGACGCACGTAACTACTTAAAGTGTAATAAAACACTTAGAAAGAACCACTTGAACAAATAAAATAAATTCACTATTTGAACCGCTTACTTCGGCTAATTTGACAAGGTACGCACGCGAGCAAATATACTTAATGGCGACCTTAATGTAGCTAATGTAGTTTATTCGTTCAAACTTTTTTGTTGACCCTACTAACAGCACCTTGATTGTTATACATATGTTTCAACTGGCATGCGTTTTGTTTGATGAAGTGTTTATAAGTTAATCGGGGCGTAATCGTCTGAACTAGATTAGTCTCTGACTTTTAATAAGCAAGCAACTAACGGCATTTTTTTTAATAAAATAATACATTCAAATATTCATCCTCTCCTCTCAAGGTTTCAAGCTGTTCCATCCCGCGCATCGCGCAAGAACAATTTGACAATTAGCACCTCATCTGAGGAAATTGCTCTATTGATGAAATGATACCTGTTGACTTCCAAGCAGGATACATTGATTTTAATAATTGTATTTAATTAACATGACTTTGTATTTTTTAAATGTTAAAAAAAAACTAACTACTGAGTTTCTTGCCGGTTCTTCTCGGTAGAATCTACTTTCCGAACCGGTGGTAGCTTCATTAATTGTAAAATGACGATTCAAAAGTGCTTATAAAAGCCTACTTGAATAAAGTTTAAAAAAAAGGTAATGGTGGGGTCAATTAATCAACAAACAGGAAGAGTATCCTTAAAATGGTACACGATTTAAAGCAATGTAATTGTATGGAGGTGCCAGTCGTGCGCAGAGGGCTCACCGCGTCCCGCAGCGCGAAGGCCTGCGCGGCGCCGGGCGCCGACTGGCTCATGGCGCCCGCCAGCGCGCTCAGCGACAGCGAGCCTGCCACACACCGACACAACAACACTTTGGTTACTAAGAGCTGCTTTTGGAAAACGACAAACTTTTCGAAAAACGCATTATTGTCTACGGTATCATTGGAATTTATTTATGGACTTTGCGGACTTTACTATTTTACATCTAAAGCACAATTCCAATTTTATTCAACATTATCAAATTTGACATATTTTGAACAAATTAAACTAGCGTCTGCTTCGACATCACCCCAAAATACTATATTTACAGTACCTCTACAAGAAGTTATAAGACAATACTATTCCACTTAACTACATTGCTACAGATAACGTTTTCACAAATCCACAACGCCTGCGACGGAGGACGATTGGTCAATAACGTATGTCATTTCATACACACGGGGATCTCACCTGACGTTTCTCGCTTGCATTCAGTGTCATTGGGAGTTCTAGACTGACTTCTAGAATCTGGACTGAAGCGCACCGTTCTGGAATTTATAAATTATTCAAATTGTAAGGTTTGATAGACTTAGCTGCAATATTTCAGTCACGAGGGTTGATTGTCGTGTGGAAAGTCATAACACAATTTGCTTTATGCCCGACTGCGACTCCTATATTTAAGGAATCGTTTCTGCACACCAGTAAGTAAGAGATCGGGTTTAACTGACGTTATATCGATACGACAGAGAATCTGAGGAATCCTTATCTTTAGGAACTTTATGAATTATACGTATGCGGTTGGCTATTCAACCATACGTAATCGTCTCCACTGCGTATTAACTTTAACTTTACTATGCACTAATTAATAACCGTATTTATGTTAGAAAACGTTTACAGTTATATTTTCGGTTTTCCTCGTTTTCAAACATATACATAGCTTCAAAAATACACGATTCCTCTGCGTCTCTCTCGGCGGAGCGTACGTACCTGTGGAAGGTGGCGCGCGAGGCGCAGTGCGGGTCCTTGTCTGGCTCGGCGAACGCGCGCGCCGCCAGCGACTGGCACGACATCACCGAGCCGTGGGGGGAGCCCTGCGGACGGACACATTGCATACAGATTGCGTTCTCGCTCATAGCCCAGCGAGAAGGTACACGCGCGGTCACCAGCGCGGAAGAAATATCGACCACTTCTTACGCGATCATACGTTTATTGCTGTTTTCTTATTTTACCGCAGAATGGACTCATAGAGGAACAGTCCCGCGGTAACAGACTTAATGCCATTTTAGAATCAAATCTGAAGCGATGTTCACCTTTAAGTATATTGATTTTACTTATCACTTAACCCAAGTAAGCTATTATTATTTGCAATGCTTAGTGTGTCTCTTAGGTCTGGAAAACGACTTCAAACCGGAACACAGTATCGAAGAGAATTGCTGAGTAGCGGTAGAAAAAGTGATCACAGTGTATGAGGTGGACCACCAGGATGGATATGTGGAGCGAATATCAATTAACATCATCTTAATTATTGGTACAGATTACGAATATATAATACGTTATTTAAATAGAGACTCTCCTCCTCGACACTGACTAAGAAAATATTCAGTAGGTATATTCATTTATTTGTCTTTAAGAATTGTGTAAAGCCGACAATTGCAACCGATAATAGACATGACCTTCGCAGTCACTGGCGGGCCCTGAATACGGAATAGAGCAGCTAACTCAGTAGGTACTGACTCTAAACTTTTTATTTTATGATTACATTGTATGCGAAGCAAATGAGCCACTTGGTGGTATGCAGTCCATGGCCCATAATAGCATTTTTCGAACAGATACAAGTTGGAAACCTTTAAGAAAAGAGCGTACATATTTCTTAATAATGCCGCAATCACTTTCCATTAGGTGAGCCTCTTGCTCGATTTCCTCCAATATAAAAAAGACATCATGTCTCGTGGGCGTTGGGAATAAATAAGTACCAAAATGATACTAATCTCGACTATTTACTAAGTGCACCGTGACGGACGCTCTGTCTTCGGGATTGAACCCGCGATGTTCACGAGCCACGTGCGCGGTTAATCAGCGCATTAATTGAAAAGTAGTCTCAATTGTATGCGGTTGTTGTGCGCATCAATTAAAGCAATTAAGATCAATTAATATGCATATCGTATACTCGCGAGGTTAATCTTATTCTCAGCAAACAAACACGCTCCCGTCGTACGACACTAGATTCTACAGTTTCTTGAACATTTTTAGAGCTGGTAGTGTATTTATATTAAAGATTTGAGGGCGTCGAGATATTTATGGATTATACTGTTCGCGAAATTGCCTGTCCTTGAGTAATGTTTACGAAAGAACATTTGTCAAATCTTTACGATCGCCGGCCGTCGGCCATTGACCTTGGCAGAGCTTTTCCCGCTGCTGCGGTTGACGCGCTTACGTGCTCGACTGATGGGTAAGCTCTTTCCGGTCGTGTCGGATTCTCCATCTCATTTGTGTGGGAAGATGATTCGTTGGCACTCACAATTGTGTATTAACATATTTTTAAGAGTATTGTCTGAAATCGTTAAGGATGTATTTTAATGTGTATTTTGGCTGCTTCAGCATTTGTAACGCACGATCAAAACTATTTGACAGTACACCTAAGACTGTTGGGTAAGGTCAGTGTTGAATAACTGTCATAGTATTGGCATAGTAGTTACTTGTACTGTAGTATTTAAATACAGCACAGAAGAATACTTATGGTACCTACTTCTTGCTCAGATTTCAACCCATTCTTAGCCATAGATTTAATCTTAAAGTACTTGACTAAGGGATTAGTATATTATAGCCTCAATCGAAAAATTTGAATGTACCTGTGACTGTACCGCGGCGGATCCAACTTCAAGGGAGACCCGAAAAACAAGTTATATAGGTTTCGCCGTTTCTTCTTATATAGGGTTTTGAAGGTAAATGTTCAACTTGTGTATAAATTGAAATGTACCTTATTGACACACTCTGTAATGGGCTATTTGACTGGTTTTTAAAATCCATTTTATATTATTTACTAGAAGTTAAGGAACCCAGTAAAAGTTGTGTTTTTTATTTCTAGTACATATTTGCCGAAAAACATCAAATAACATTAAAAATTTCATATTTAAAAAGCGCTCAAAAACGCTACTTGGACAATATGGCGCTGCAATGGGGTCGGTGACGTCACTTTCGTGTAGTTTAATATGTGGTACATATAGTAGAAAAGCAAAGTTTACAAGAAAGTGACTTCATCATAAGCCCGGCCAATCAGGAGCGTTTTGTGTGTCGTGACAAACGTTTGAAAAAATGCAATTTTTTTTTAGATTTTTGAATAAATTAAGTATTATTTTCAACTGTCTTTAGTAAATAACCATTTTTAAACTCATAACATACACTGATTGCAATAATTCACATTTTATTTTTCGCATCGTCAAATAGCCTATTTACATAGTGAAAAAGACTAATTACTGAGTGACAAGCTAGTTCTTTTCGGTTGTATCTAGTTTTCAAATTGGTGGTAGTTTACATTTAAGTCAACACTGTAGCATGTGACGACCTAAAAGTGCTCGTATAAGCCTACTTGATTAAATAATGTTTCGACTTTGACATATAATCGTTTATATTTTCATACCTAAATTCGGCTCAAAGAAATGAGACATAACTCTTGATTTATGAGACAGTGTAGTGTATCGGTAATATAATGGTATTAAAGGTATTTTTTCATTTGAACTGGAGAGGTTGTTTTTTGTTTTTATGGAATAGGTTGGCGGACGAGCATATGGACCACCTGATGGTAAGTGGTCACCATCACCCATAGACAATGACGCTGTAAGAAATATTAACTATTCCTTACATCGTCAATGCGCCACCATCCTTGGGAACTAAGATGTTATGACCCTTGTGCCTGTAGTTACACTGGCTCACTCACCCTTCAAACCGGAACACAACAATACTGAGTACTGTTGTTTGGCGGTAGAATAACTGATGAGTACCTACCCAGACGGGCTTGTACAGAGCCCTACTAAGTCAATGTGCTACAGGTACAAGGGACTTATCATGTTAGTTCCCAAGGTCGATGGCGCATTGGTGTATCTCTTACAGCTTTAATTTCTATGGGCGGTTGTGGTCATTCACCATCAGGTGGCCCATATGCCAAAAAAATTGTTTACCGTGTAAAATTGCCTATTTTATAGCACTAAGTGTTGTAATATACTCGAAATACGACAGCATAGAAAAATTCCCTCACGTTCACAACAACTTTACGTCTCTCCAAGTGGAGTGCGACGGTGGCATTATCATTGTCCTGGGCTACCGGGAATTACTACACAGGAACTCTATATGTTTCTTTGCTTTGCTCCGGTTCGAACTTGGGGCGGCGCCGTCTTATGCGCCCGCCAGCAGTGACACACCCGCGCCATCGCTTCCGAGACACGAGCTCATAACATAAACTGTAAATAGGTTAACAGGCGTTTCTATCGCTTCAAACGGCGTTTTATTGCTCATGAAGAAACCCATATAAATTTACTATATTGTAAAATGCATAAGGAATAATATTAAGTTTAAAATAATTCCTATCATATATTTTGACTTAACTAAAGAAAACCTTCTCATGTAGCGGCAAATGGGCTGTCTGACGATAAGTGGTCACCCTTACTCATTGATAATGGAAAAAGTTTGCTCTAAAACTATGAGCTAAAAATGAAGTCTACAAGTTGAAATGGATAAAATGATATGGGCCATCTTATAGATTTATTCAAGGAAAAAACAAACAAATAATAACTATACAATGATACAAAATAATTCTCTAACGATTTAGTTTTTAGAACTTTCTCGTTAATATAAAACGTTAAGACGCAATATTACAGTACAATGTAATAAATATAACAGTACATTCCTCCCTGCGATTCTTGTCATAAAATAAAATGTTACAGCAATATTATGTGTTCCCACCGGCCTCGTAACGCCCGCTGTATTTAACCAGAACACTAAATAGATGCAGTCAGTTTCGCATCGCGTATAAATCATTGAAATTCCTTGCAACCAGTGACCTTCTATCGAGCGTTTCCTGATGGAGCTTGAGAAATAGTTTAGTTCGCAATTGCTTTTTCAGTGCTCAAGCCAAAGGCCTTGGTTCTCATTATTAGGGTAAGAGAAATCAAGATATTGCCGTTTCATCGCGACAAATTAGTTAATTCAAGATCTCAAAAAAAAAAAATTTTTTTTCGAAAAAAATATTCAATGAAGAAAAATCCAAACTTACACTTATATAATTAATGTAATTAATGCGACAGTAAATGTATCTGTTCGTCACTGCCAAATCACAGATGCGAAGTAAGATACAATTTGGAATTGAACGTTAATTAAGTAGTCGTAATTATTAATATTAATTATTATTTTTGGATGTTTGGATGGGTACAACCAACTAACTTATTCTACTGCCACACAGCAGTAGTAAGCATTATTGTGTGCCATTTTCCAGTTAGTGAGCCAGTGCAACTAAAGGCACAAAAGATGTAACATCTTAGCTCCCAAGGTAGTAATGGTTCAGTGGTGACCGCTACCAGATGACCCATTTGCCAGTCCTATACGACATAACAAAAAATCTCGTGAACTACGAGTTGATAGCCTCTTCATTACAAGAGACTACAGATGGAAATTGCAAAGATCACAGTTATAATATCAACAAATTCAATCAAAAGTCTGAAATTTGATTGAATATTATTGATTTTTAACATCTTTAAACAATCAATCATTTATATAAATTTGTGAATATTCAATGTACTAACGTCAATACTTTAGATCTGTAACTATTTGGAGTTTATCCAGTTGCCAAAGTGAAATGAAACAGCACTGAAGGGTTAATCTATGTATATCTGTTGTGGTTTCATTAATGTACAACACAATCTTGCCGTAGTTTTGATACTTGTAACATGTTTATTTACATATATAGAGAGCACACTTTCTACTAGTATTTTTATTTCTTTCCCTAGTTTCCTGGAAAGTAATTAGCTCAGCTTAGTCAATTTGAAGCATATCAAGTAACATTGATAAATAAGTCACTCTTTACAAGATTATATAAATGATGAAAAAGTTTGAACTGAGATTACATTGATTTCTGGGTAGATATGTATAAATTGAAATGTAATTAATTATCATTCTGTCATCTGTAATTGAAATTATTGAAGAGTAAATAATGTGTTTGTTGCTAGTTTTACTCAGTAGCATCTACATTCTAAACCAGAGGTACCTTACACTTCATACATTGAAAACCAAGACAATATTACATGCTGTTCCTGGTGAATATTGGGCGAGTGGCTGCCGCAATAGTACTCAGAGACACCTTAAGTGTATTACCACAAATGATAATGTCAATATCAAAGTGTACTTTACTCAAGAAGCCTCTTGTGATATCACAAGATAGCATTTATTGTTAAGTTCTCACAAGTTGTCTAATTTTAATGATATTCTGCCATCTTTATGTCCACCAACAGTTTCCTGACCTACTCTTCAAAAGGAAAAGGAACCCTTAGCCCAGCACTGGCAAATGTATAGATTATCACAAGTTCTAAATGTAGATTCTACCATGACAAAGTTACTTTCTTGTTTCTTTGGGAATTGCAAAAATTCTAGTAATATTAACTGGTTACTTATTTGATCTTCGGGTAACAGCTGTATTAAGTGTTGGAACTATTTTATTAGTCTAACTTGAGTTTTAATAACTTTTTTGTGTCAAATTGTCAATTACCTGAAGGGAAGAAATATGTTTTACACACTACATCACCAAGACCCTTAAGAGAATAGTTGTTGAGTATAATCTAAATTTAGTACATGAATATATCGTGTTAATAGTATGTCTTAAAAATAGTACCATTTGTCTATGTTGATCTGTTTAAGCCCCTATGTTGATGTTTTATCTTATTAATCATAATAATCTAACTCTGATGAACATCCATTCCACAAAAACATCCATCTCAAACACATGCTCGTTCCTCAGACAGAGTAAGTTGAACAAATGCAATGAAGTAACTATGAAGAGATCACACAACCTTGAGCATAGGGGTGCCATGCTGGGGACCAATGTGTTTATATATACATTTATCTGTGAAAAATGAATCATAAGTATTTGTTGAGTTTTTACACTGAGCATGAATAGAGTAATCATAGAAATGTGTTATGAGTATATACTTAATGTCTATTGTAACATTCATAGTTAAATAAATACCTCCGCACAAGTCAGAACTACGATGAATGTGTTTAAACAAAACCTTTTGTCTTCAATTGCACACAATGTTCTTTATTAATAATCTTAGATGCCACTATTTAAAGCATGCAACATTTGTCAAAAACAGTATAAGTCAGGCCTTATTATAATTATGTTAGAAGTTCATAATAAGGAAGGAAATTAACGAGAGAGATGCAGAAATTAAAAAGAAAACGATAAAACATACAGACAACATATAGTCAGGCAGCTACTGGCCGCTCACATTCTGTCCGCAGAGCAGCCAGCCGTCGGAGCAGGCGCCGAACACTCTTCTCATGATCGAACAGCAGTCATACATAATAATATCGAGCCTACCGCCATTGGACAGGGAACTACGGCACTTCGAAATCTGGTCCCTCCTCTCAAAGGCTTTGAGCAATGCGAGTCAGGCATGTGTGGCCGCAGCGCTCGGCGTGCGCGCTGGACGCGGTCAGTGCGAACATTTTCACGGTTCAAAAATGGTATCGATTGCTTGTATTAAGTTACTTTGGCACTTTAACTAAACATCACTTTATTGTGACACCGGAATCGGATTTCGTAAGATTTTTGCAACTTCACGCTTCAGTACGGCACTGCAACGGAGGAAGAAGTTAAAAAAAAGTCACTGCATCAACACATTTCGACATTAAAAACAATATTTACTGTGAAACTGGGCTACAAACAAAAATAGCTGGCCCTAAGGACACACGCAGCGACGCGTCCGCGACGTGCACTGGGTATCTTCGTGTCTCGGCGTCGTTCGATCGACATCAAATCGTTTCAGCGACTAAATTAATTCAGGAAAAGCTTTTTCACCGAAATTAATGCGAATCGTAACTGAGGGACATAATTCGATTTGACAGCACGCCCCTCCGCCCCGCGGAGCTATTCTGCCAGAGAGCGGTCGATCGTGGTGTTGCCCGTGCACAAGTTCGCCCGCATTCTGTGGAACTTGTTATATTTTCCACACGGTATTCTCATCATAATATAATCATTTAAAAATAAATGTATATATATTATTGTTTTGACAAAAATTAAAACAAACACATTTTTGGAAATTAATAAGAAAGAACCAGTACAATTCAAACGTCCCTAATGCGTAAACGAGTACTGAGCAGACCTTACAAACGGGAAGTGAATTAATTAAAAAAACAAGTTTAATATCCGTCGAGGTTGGAAAGCAACGAATCAATTAGCATTTAATGACTTAGTACTTTTAATATGAATGTAGATATTAATAGACAGTTATATATTAAACATTAATAAATATATTTACTACACTGATACAATATATTATAATAATTATTATTAAATATGATATTTCATCTGTTATAAATGGTTCGATAAGATTTTTTTTAGTAAAAATATGTACATTTTTTGCCTTTACTTTTTATAACTTATTAATAGTTAAATAAAAAAACAACTGCTCGTCCGGCGTTAACCTGTAATTTTATATCAAATTATTTAATTGACTTAAATTGACGGAAGTTCATTGTGGTATAAATGTTTTCGCTATATCAACTGTTGGTTACCGTTTCCATGATAATTTTCTGTTCGTATTTTTTTTTTAATAGACATTACTATATACTACTAAATGTTTACAATTTGAGATTATACCTAACTGATTTTCAAGAGGAATATCAATGTAATTGAGATTTATGTTTATCGTGATCCACTATGAGATATCCAAATGTGATGATCACAATAGGCGGCACTGAGTACGGTGCACTTTAAAAAGTTTTTTTCTTTAAATCGATCTTTCTTTTAGCCAAACGCTTTAACTAAAGTTCATTTGATATGAGGTTCGCATGGTAATTTTAACTTAGATTACCAGTTAATCATTTCGATTGTTTTAAAGCAGTAAACCCGATACTGGTTAAAGAATAAAGCGCGGAATCGTTTACGGATAATTAAACTGATTTGGAAATTTAGAAAACTGTCATTGAAATTATTGCACAGTTTGAGTGTCGTTAAAGAATACGAAGGCGTTTGAATTGGTTAATCTATAACTATAAAATAAGTTGTATGTTCGCGTTTTTTTGCCGTAAATATAATTATTTATATGTAATGGAAGATTTAAATTAAAAATAGCTAAATAAAATACATTACTTATTTATGACTTATTTTGTATAATTATAATTAAAATAGAAGATACACCAAATTGAATAAAAGTAATATTTTAGTAATAGGCTATTTGACTGGTTTTTAAAATCCATTTTATATTATTAAGTAGAAGTTAAGGAACCCAGTAAAAGTTGTTTTTTTTTATTTCTAGTACATATTTGCCGAAAAATTATATATTAAAAATTCCATACTTAAATAACGCGCGAAAACGCTACTTGGACAATATGGCGCTGCAATGGGATCGGTGGCGTCACTTTGCTGTATTTTAATCTGTGGTACCTATAGTAAAAAATCAAGGTTTTATAAGAAATTGACTTCATCATAAGCCCGGCCAATCAGGAGCGTTTTGTCTCGAAACGTTTGAAAAAATGCATTTTTATTTATGGATTTTTCAATAAATTACGTATCATTTTCAACTTTCGTTAGTAAATAACCATTTTTAAACTGATAATATACAGTTTATTTTTCGCATTGTCAAATAGCCTATTGGTTAAATTAATATATTTATAGTTTTATTTAACTACAAGTCTCGAAAGCAAAGCAGAGTACTGCTACACGATTGTCAGAAAATAAAAATTAATTTAAAAAAGTGCACTGATGATAAACAAATACATAATAAGTATATGCAAACAATTTGATATAATTATTTGAAAAAAAAAGCCATTTACATTCATTTTAAAAAGTCATTCTTGTAATATTGGTTATATTGAATTTTTGTCATACTCGAGGACTTTATTTTGATTGCGTACAGAAAAAAAACGAATGAGTATATTTGAATATAATGATAATTGAAATATTGAACGTTCGTCATGTTCACTCCATACGCTTGAGACGCGTCCGCATGACGCAATGACATAATTGTCCGTGGGATGGCGTTCTCAGTACTCGCCTGAGATGTACGCATCGCAAGGTCGATTGAATATGAACTTTGAGGACAATTTCATTGCCTTTGTTATTGTTTAAGTATTCGAAACGTTATGTTAATAAATCTTATGTATACTTTAATTACCATAAGTCTAAGCCTCTATAAATTATTTTAAAGAATGTTACCGCAAAAAGCATGTATTCCGAGTTGATGCCATTGTTAAGAATTATATGAGCTAATTAAAAATTTAACGGCGGGAAAAGAAATGAAACCAACGCTTCGCGACGAGTTGTCCGAGCGAGTGCGTAAATATCTTTAGCGTTTCCCGCGATATAAACAAACAAACAAATCCTTGTCAGAATAAATTCCGCGTAAATCAATATAACAATTTTCGTCTTCTTAAATTACCCACCTGATTCTTTACATAATTTAGGAGCCCACGCACGGACAGATTCGACGTGTGATTTATACAATCATAAATTCTATCTAAGGACGCCCGTGTCCTCAAAAACATCTCTAATATTATAACTGAGACATGTAGATTCACGACAAATGCGTGAGGTTTGTGTTACATTGGCAAAGGATCTTAATGGAGATAAATAATTAATTATGACAACACATTTAGAAATCCGCTATATATAGCCCAAGCAGTGATAAAAAGTACTAGGTTTGAGGTTTAAATATCTACAACGATTTTGGCAAAATTGTAAGTTAAGTGGTAACATTCCTAAATGTCAACGTGACCCGTAATCTAATCTAGTGAATGGCAAACACCTTATTGCAGTTTTTTTCGCTTGCGTTAGCGTTGGTTAACACACGTGTTTAGAGATTCTGAGTGTTTACGTTTAGTTTTGTAGTATATTTTATTGTTAATAGTGCTTTAGTTGGTAGTTGGGTTAAGTGGTGTTACTAATATTTTTAAATCTTGTAAGTATTTATAGTATATTAATAATTTTTAGCTTGTAAGTTTTATAATGGAGGTTGATCCTCCGCCTGAACCCCCGGATCCGGGTGGCTCATTACAAACAAATACTGATACGCCTTGTCCTACCTCTACTCCTGTTTCTCGAAAACGCCAAGTTGACGAATCAATTAATTCCGATAGTAATCCTAAAAAAACAATAATTCATCCAAATTCGGCAAATCCCTCTATCCAAACAATTTATACTCACCCATCCTTCTCTGAAGGCCCTAAAATATATTCTGACGATGACAAAGGTCCTTTCATCGTTCAAGTGTCCCGGGAAGTGTCTGACCCAGCCTCAGGAACTACTATCCGAGCAATTAAATTTGGACAATTTCTGCACACCCATAAAATTCAAGGAATTATTAATGATGGTGTTAAAAATATAGGTCGAAACAAAATTTCTGTTGAATTTTCATCAGCTAAAGCAGCAAACTCATTTCTGGCAAATCCTATCGTTGAAATGTGCAAGTATAAAGCAACTGTACCGACTTTCAATGTAACCAGAATGGGTTTGATTAAGGGTATCCCCGTGGACTGGACGATGGAAGAACTTGCTATGTCACTTGAACTTCCCACTGGATGTGGTGAAGTAATGAAAATAAGAAGACTAAACAGAAAGACAATTAATGACAGTGTAACAACATGGGTTCCTACCCAATCTGTCGTTATTACGTTTAGAGGGCAAATACTTCCTTCAAAAGTTTTTTCCTACCATACATCCCTTCCAGTAGAGACTTACAAACTTCCGACCATCCAATGCCTTAATTGCTGTCGTTATGGTCATATTAAAACACAGTGCAGATCTCAACCTAGGTGTTATAAGTGTGCCAAATCCCACACAGGTGAGTCTTGTAGTGTAAGTAAGGATAACGCCACTTGCTTACACTGCTCTGGTATCCATTATACAACAGACAAGGACTGTCCTGAGTTTTCCCGTCAACAGTCAATTAAAATAGTTATGTCTCAGGATAACATATCTTATATTGAAGCATCCTCTCGGTTCCCTCCTGTTCGTAGATCCTATGCAGAGATTGCAAAGGAGATGTTTACCCCTCCCTCATATTCTCCAAATATCCAAAATCAACCTATCCCTTCAACTAATAGGTCCTATCGGAAGACTGTTATCAGTACTCCTCGCCCAAGATCACCTCTTGGTAAGGGGTATGATAAGCAGGCCCACCAGTCGATCATTAGTAATTGTCCCTCTTCTGCTCCTAACGGTTGTGCTCTCAACCAAAACACTCCTAATCCTCTTAATAGCAATCCTAACTTCTTAGAAATGCTAACAAAAATACTTCTTAGTATTATTTCAACATGTAACGACATCCCCTTACCGTCCAACGTTGCTCAAGACTTATGTCAATTATTCTCAATCCTTCACAATGGCCCTAATCAGCTTCCTTCAATGGAACTGCAAGAGCGTCCGTCCTAAAAAACATGAACTCCTCTCACTGATTAACCTCCATAAACCTATCATTATTGCCGTCTCTGAAACATGGTTGATCCCTGGATCCCGATTCCGGGTCCCAGGCTTCTCCTGTTTGAGGGATGACAGAAATGATGGTTATGCAGGGAGTGCCATTTTTATACGGCACTCCCTCCCCTTTTCCCAAATTCCCTTATCCCTTCCCAACCAGCATATTAATGCTGTTGCTGTCCGAGCCCTGAACATCTCTTTTCTTTCCCTGTACATTCCTCATCCTAATCCAGCTTTAATTCCTGATATTTCTGCCATCATTTCCTGTCTTCCTAGTCCTATCCTTGTAATGGGTGATTTCAACGCCCATCACACCTCCTGGGGTTCACATTTCTGTGACCCATTTGCTCTCTTGTTGATGGACATATTTGATGATGCAAACCTTTGCATCCTCAATAATGGCTCACCAACTCGTAGAGTATACCCTAACCAAAACCCAAAATCCGCTGTAGACTTATCCTTATCCTCTCCAGTCCTCGCTTCTCAAATATCCTGGAATGTCCTCTCTTCCTCTTTTGGTAGTGACCACTTTCCTATTGTCCTTTCTTTAAATCACCGATCCATTCCCCATATAAATCCAAACCCCTTATTAAAATATAAGTTAAAAAATGTTAACTGGTCTGCATATGCTGAGTCTGTTGATACCATGATCGACAACCTCTTTGTTTCACAAGACTATGGAGATGTAATTGTTTGCTATGATCTTTTCCTTAATGGCATTTTAACTGCAGCTGATCTTCATTTCCCTAAAAAGCGTATCTCAAAAACTCATTTGCTTTCCACCCCTTGGTGGGATGAGGAATGCAAGCGATTATCTGAACAGAGGCTAGAGGCTGAAGTTTCATACACATTGTGTATGTCAACGGATAATTTTAGTAGGTATCAGAGAATCGACGCAAAATTTAAACTGCTTATTTCTAAAAAGAAGAAAGTCAGTTGGATTCATTTTTGTGAATCCCTGAGTCCTCGTTCCTCTTCCTCTGCAGTTTGGTCCCAACTAAAAAAATTTCGCCGTTGCCTTAACTTTGTCAATCCTTCCTCAAATACTCCTTCTGAGTGGCTTAACAATTTCGCTGACAAGCTTGCCCCCCCATTTGTCCCTTATGAGGACAGTTTTCTAAATTCTACGCCTGCATCTACTTTGGATGAAATGGATGCCCCCTTTTCTTTTTCTGAACTTAATTGTGCTTTAAATGGTTTATCTGATTCTACTCCTGGGGAAGATGGCGTTCCTTACTCTTTTATCTCTAAATTAAACGATAAAGCGAAAACTTGTTTTTTAAATATAATTAACTCGGTTTTTATCAAAGGAATCGTCCCGCAATCTTGGAAGTCACAAATTGTTGTCCCGATTCTTAAACCGGGTAAGAACCCTTCAGATTGCAACTCATATAGACCGATAGCTTTATCGTCAACCCTGGCAAAGATCACTGAACATCTTTTGAAGAACCGCTTGGAATGGTTAATGGAAAGCAGAAATATACTTGCTCCCTCTCAATTTGGCTTTCGGAAGGGGTTGAGCACCATTGACAGTCTAAGCATACTTACAACAGACATTCGAATTGCCTTTGCTAAAGGAGAGTACCTTGTGGGAATCTTTCTTGATATATCTTCTGCATATGACAATGTCCTTCTTCCGTTACTCAGGCAGAAAATGCAACAGCTGAGTATTCCACCGAGGATTGTGCATCTCATATGTAATCTGTTAACTTGCAGATCCATAACGGTAAGACACCAACATCACTCTCTTCCCCCCAGACTTGTCTGGAAAGGTCTTCCTCAAGGCTCAGTACTCAGTCCTCTGCTTTATAGCATATACACCCATGACCTCGATTTGTCTGTTAACAATTTTTGCAACATACTCCAGTACGCTGATGACACTGTTTTGTATTTTAGATCTAGCTCCATTGAAAATTTAACGTTTCGATTAAACTCTGCTTTGCATTACCTACACCAATGGCTCTCTGACCATGGCTTATCGCTGTCGTTGGCCAAAAGTCAAGCAGTGATATTTACTAAAAAGAGACATATACCTTCTATTAATTTGTTTTATGAGGGTCAACGTATCAATTTTGTAGACAAAACAAAATTTCTTGGTATTATTCTCGATCAACGACTGAACGGAATTTCACACTCTGACCATTTAGCCAAGAAATGTGAAAAATCAATTAATGCCCTTAGAGCAGTATCTGGAGTTTGGTGGGGAGCTCACCCTTATACATTGAAGTTGATCTATAACGCAATAGTTCGTAGTCATTTGGACTATGGACTGTTTGTTCTAGATCCCTTCAATAAATCTGCTTCAGAAAAATTAAACAAAATTCAGTACAAATGTTTGCGCATAATCTTGGGTGCGATGAAATCCACCCCTACTAATGCTCTGCAGGTTGAGTGCGTTGACCCTCCTCTACATATAAGGAGGCAATATTTATGTGACCGCTTTGTCATCAAATTGTTACAGTTATCTTCCCATCCTCTATTGCCTCGATTAAACAAATTATCCCACCTTTACAACCCAGACAGTTCGAAATCCTCGTTCCTATTAAACAGTTTCCTCAAGTACACCAACCTCCCCCATCCCCTTTCCACTTTTCCTTCTAATCCCCTTTTTTCCACCTCATTTAATGCTCTTTTATATAATCCTCTTATTATCACAAATCTCGGTCTAATAAAAGGTTCTTCTGATACTGCTATCCAATTTCAAAGAATCTTTCATCAAAATTGGCCAAATCACCTCGCTATATATACTGATGCCTCTAAACTCTCACCCAACAGATGCGTTGGCGCAGCTTGTTGGATACCAAAATATAAAATAGCACTCCTTTTTAAATGCCCCCCAGAAACTTCTGTATTTTCAGGTGAAGCCATTGCTTTACTGGAAGCTATTAAGTATGCCCAATCGCACAACATACCTCAGTCTATTATTTTATCTGACTCTTTAAGCTGTCTGTTGGCCATTAAGGAAAATCCTTTTCGTAGCAAATTAAGACTTTCTATCGTTTTTAAGATCAGAGAGGCCCTGTTGTCCTGTCATCAACAGGGTCTACAAGTTTTGCTCGTCTGGATTCCAAGTCATTCCGGTATTATTGGAAACGAGATGGCTGACTCATATGCAAAGACTGCTATTCAATCTGGCTCATCTGAGCATTTTGTCAATTCCGCTAGAGACTTGCTCACTCTTGCGAAGGTTCAAATGGTTAAATCCTGGAGCTCTTTTTGGATTTCATCAAAATCGGTTAAGGGTAAGTATTACTCGGCGTTACAACCTGAAATTCCGAGGCGTCCTTGGTTTTCGTTTCTCAGGCACGCTGATCGTTGGGTCATTTCCACTATCTGTCGATTACGCCTCGGCCATTCCTGTACTCCTATCCACCTAGCTAAGATAAGAGTTCGAGATCACTCGCTGTGTGAATGTGGCCTAGACGAAGGCTCCGCAACCCATATCCTGTTCCTTTGTCCCAAACTTCTTCATCCCATTTATGATGTTCTCCCTCCTAAAGTCCCTCGCCCTATAAATGTTGAATGTTTGTTGACGTTTGTGTTTAGTCCATTTTGTACTTTTCTATGTAAATATATTAAATGCAATAAAATTAAGTTGTAAATAGTCCAATTGAGTGTGATATTTAAGTATATTATTTAGTTTAGAGTACTAACAATTATTTTTACTGTACCTTTTCATTAACCCTTAATGTTTGTGTTGTTCTAGGTTAAGGATTAACAAGGAAATTACTACGACTATGCTAATCTTCAAAATTTAATTGAGTTTGTTTCCTCAACTGTACCAATCAATCTCTTTCGTGTCTTCTCCATCCTACGTGACATTGGCGAAATAATCTGTGCCTTGTCGGCACAACTAAAAGCCATTAAACCAAGAATTGAATTCACCTTATTGCAAAATCTGGTAAATGCACTTGTTTTTTAGTGTTTCAATTTCAATGTATCACTATCCGGTAGTCAATCATTTAAATTATTAAACGATTTGTATAATTAATGCGGTTTTTTTATTCTGTTGAATGCATAGCCGGAGGCATTTCGTGCAAACAATTTATTAAAATATATAGAATATCATTTAGTCAATTAAATTATTTCACAAGATACAATTAACAGCTTCCTAATGATATAATTAATTTATTTATTTATTATATTCTATGAGTACTATAATACAAACAGATAGGTGTTGTTATGTCGCAATTCGAAACGGCAAGCATTGTTTGTATGTTTAAAAAGCGTTAATGTTTATAATTTAACAACTAATATTAATGCCAGTAATAATGATAATATATAACGTGGTAATTGTAAAAGTTTAACGTAGATAATATTGCTAACTACACTTTGCAATAAAACACTGCGTGATATTTAAATAATCGCGTGAAAAATTAAACGGGGGTTGCAGCCCCTGCTGAGTACTTACAAGTACACAACAGGGGCGAGCTGATCGAGTGGCGATTGTTTATATCTGATTGCATTTGTCAAAATATCCTTACTGAGGGATATTCAATGATATCATTTGTCAAACCACACGAACGCGCCCCTAGTGACCGATATTCCAATTCCTAAATATATTAACGTTGACGACCTCCATGGTCGAGTGGTGTGTACACCGGTTTTCAGGGGTACGCCATTCGGAGATCCCGGGTTCGATTCCCGGCCGAGTCGATGTAGATTACCATTAGCTTTCTATGTTGTCTTGGGTCTGGGTGTTTGTGCCGTCGCTACTTCTGATTTCCATAACACAAGTGCTTCAGCTACTTACTTTGGGATCAGAGTAATGTATGTGATGTTGTCTCATATTTATTTATTATTAAGGACTTAAAAGGTGATCCCTTATGAAGTTAAACGTGGTTGAGCCGTCTATTTCCTCGTAAGCGTATATTTACTCGAGAAAAACGCAAATTAGCAGTCCGTTTAATTACGGCTCGCGTTGATAAATTAGTTGAGTCACTTTATTGCGTCGTTGAAGGAGTGATCGTCGCTCGTCTGAGTGGCGGCGGCGTCGTCGGTTGAATAAGATTTAGGAGGCGTCCGCGTCAGCTCAAAAATGCGAGACTTACCTTGTAACTTAATTAGGTAAATTCCTTTTCAATAACGCGTGCTTTAATGCATTTATTAACATAATTATTTACGCTAAGGACACAAATAACCAAGTGTATAAATAAAATCAGTTTGTATACTTGACCATTATTTTTCGCAGGAAATATGCATTAAATAGGTACCTAACTTTGAGATGGATAGAATAGGTATTTAATACCTATTATAAAGTAAATATAATATGAATATATTATAAAGTATATATAATATGTATTTTTAGAACCAGTAGTAGGAAGTAGGTTAACCTCTAAAACTCTTATCTTTAATTTAAAATAACAATCAATCTACCACATTAGAAAAACTTTTACTCTACAACACAAATAACCATCAATAATCACATAAAACCGTAATAATTATATTGGCGAACCCAATGTGTCAACTACGAATCTCCCGCCTTTTTTTTTAAAGGGAAGTTGTGTGACTTGACACAGATGTTGCTTGTTTATTCCAACAGTATATATAAAGTTATAAACATTATTGCAAAAAGTAGGTGAGTATTCGTCGTAATCTTTATGTCCTTTGATTACGAACTCGATTCTATGATTCTATGATGATCTATTATTATGTAATGTAAAAAAAAATATATAAAATAATCATAGATGTTAATAAGTATGAAGCATGAGGTCAGCGAATAATTATTTAAATACAAGCCAGCGATTGTTATCGACGTCGGAGGGGTCTGCGGGTTTTTTTGCTTGAATTCAATATTACGAGGCATTTCCAGGATTATCGATCGTTTAATCGAAAAGAAAACGCAATAACTACGTAAACGCTAAAGCCTTGCTTCTAGCATTTAAACAAAGCGACTACGATTTTATATACAATAGCGGGATCGTCGAGTTCTTACAATGGCAGGTCGATGACCTTGCATCCCGATTAGCCTGCTGCCTGATCCTACGAGTGGGCACCTTAAAGTTCAGTTCAGATTATTCTAGAACAGGAAGGCGATACGTATACTATGAAAGCGGTAACGCGACGCGCTCGCACAGTTAATAGCTGATACCATCTTTATGGTCGCATTGTATTAACTCACTAACTTACTATACTCGGTGCAGTCAGTCATATCTACCGTTAAGCAGTAATACTTAGTATTGTTGTGTTCTTGCGATGTTGGGAACTATTAAATATTTCTTACGGCATCAATGTCTGTGGGCAGATTTGGCTAGCCATCAGGCGACTCATTAGACCGGTGTTTACTATATTTTTTTTTTATTTTTTTTTGATGGAATAGGTTGGCGGACCATATAGGCCACCTGATGGTAAGTTGTCACCGTAACCCATAGACAATAACTCTGTAAAAATTATTAACTATTCCTTATATCGGCAATGTGCCACCAACCTTGGCAACTAAGATGTTACGTCCCTTATGCCTGTAGTTACATTTAAAACAGATAAATAATAATTTCCAGGTGCAAATGAAATTAAATTAAAGCAAATAGACGCACCGAAACGATGCAGCCGTTGCAGCTGCGACGTTTGGCTTCACGTGTGCTAGTTACCGACTCAATTGAAGATTTAATTAACTAATTAAATCGAAAGCTTTTAAATATCAATCAACAACAATGCCAATGAATAATCTTTGATACCGCGCCCCATTGTAGCGGCGGCCTTATTCAGCGTCGTATTGCTTCATTGATGCGATAAGCCCATTCCATTAAACAATCGCTGACATAACGTCTAGTCTCCGACAGGTTGAGTAAACATCGGAAACAATGGCGCCGACTTTCTATAAAAATAAATATATGTGACAGAGTTCAATAACATATACCGGCCCAGCGCGTCTGCACTTAATACATATATGCTGCACCGCGCTGAAGCCTCGTAACATAAGTTCAAGTCTGTATGATCCCTAAATATGATTACGATTTGAGTCTAGTTACTAGCTCAAGATTTCAAGACTGGGTTTAAGTACCGGATTGAGAAAACTTTTTATTTGACAAATTCTCTCGAGCAATCCACCGGAAAGTAGATTAAGCCGTCAGTTTCTTGTTATACTCTGGTCGTAGAATCGCTGATCCAAGGAAGTATGAGAGCCTAACTCTCATCTATGGTGTGGTCTGCTGTATCCATCTTCATGACCGAAAACATTCAGCAGTCTATCGACACTTATTATGTTAAAGGCTATCACTAAACCGTTTCAATTAATGTATGCGTCATCTAATTACATAGCAAACACAAGAAATAGTGTAAATAGATTATGCAATTAATTTAGTATAAAAACTTGCTCTAGTTGTAAGACACTTTAGGTATCCGCTGCGAAATATTAGCACTTCCTGTTTATTGATAACTTGTTTAATTATTCCGATAGCTTTAAATTCAGTAATCAAGTATTTACATGATAAAATCTTAGTGATTATTATCAAAGATAAACCGACTAAAAATAAATTGACAAATTGCGAATATATAATGAGACAACGTCAGAAATAGTGTGGTAAAAGAAAATATGCTGCGCCGACCCCCTGTATGATTGGGATAAGGGTAAGATGATGATGCGAATATATAATCACTTCTAGAATTAATATCTTGTTGGTCGAGGTTTATTCGCAGTTGGATGCAAACCTGACTCGTCCAGATTGGCACCAAAAAGGCATTCGTGCCGCGATGCTCAAATGAAAAGCCGTAGGTCCTGCGTGACGTCCTAGAATACATCCAATACAAAGGTAGCCGAGACTGGATCCTGATGGAAGGTTTCGAACAATGAGTAACGGTACTGCGTCCACAGACACTAGTAGTAAATACCTACAACACTTTTCAGTACAATTGGATTTGGAGTAATGTAAAATTAGATTCAGTGAATTGTTATCGCCATCCGATTTCCGGTCAAATTTCATCTCAACGGATGGCAGCACTGTGCAACGTGCAGTTCGTAGGAGGCAACTTCAGGGATACCATAGCTGAGTATTATTTGGTAAAAGTACTTTTGACAGTGTACCTGTATTTTTGTTATTATAATAGATAATAAATTATAAGTGTATATCGTGTTACATTGTGTTAAATAAAACAATAGTTAATATAATCAAGTTAAACAGACACGGACGCTTAGTCTGCACGGATAAAAAGTATATATATGTATGTATATGCAGATTCTGCCTAGAATACCGTCCTGATGTCGTATACACTAATTACAATGCGTGCGACGTGACGTCACTCGCCTCAACGAACACGCGATTCTTGCGGCGTGTGTCGTGTCGATAATAACTCAGATAAACAATTATTGTCATTTCGAGAGTGTAAACAAACTTGACATCCGATAGAGTTGAATTGTTGACCGCTGTATTGTTTTAATGTTACGATAACCTCCGTATTTCATGCGATATCACTACACTACTTCACTACTATAAAATAAAGTCGCTTTCTCTGTCCCTATATCCCTATAGCACACTTCAGACATACGTCTTTAAAACTACGAAAAGGATTTTGATGCGGTTTTTTTAGTAGATAGACTGATTCGAGAGTAAGGTTTTCTTGGATAATACATGGACAATATTGTAAAAACACTGATAATTTTAGAGGATTCTAACGTGATGTCGTAATAAACAAATTCTGTCGTACATTTAGTATCAGCTTTGTATCAGAACGAAGCCGGGGCGGGTCGCTAGTGCGTATATAAAATTGAAGTAAAAACCTAAGCTTTTTTTTCATTTTAAGAGCTAATTCACATAGGTCGCTCTGGTAAATTACACAAATATTTCTATCGTTACATTAATTATACTGTGTTACCGAGTGCCGCTTGTTTATATTACGTTTACCTATATTGTACATAATTTTGGGTAAGTAGGATTAGTAATACATATAAATATAACAAATTCTAATTGATCTATCTATTAGTTGTGCTAGAAGGAGTTCGCTAGGAACGCACTCCAATAAATGTGGTGTATTGGGATTATTTTAGGATTGGAATTGGGAACTTAAGTGTTTCTTAAGTCAAACAATTTCAATATCACAAATAGTTGTATTAGTTTAAGTTATCCCTTCTGCCGCGCGTCCCGATACGCACATTCAATTGTCTTGTCTGACACGATACTAGTGCAGTGTAGTGGGTGCCTTTATAAATGTACTCGCTACGCACTCGCCTATACATATGTATATGTACATATAAAATCTGATATTTTTGTTTTTTATTGAGCTATATTTTATATCGAGGGATTATTAAGTCGTACGGCAGTGTGCACACTTCCAACTACCAGACAATTTTTTTTTTTTTGCAATAACTTTTTATCGGCGCGATTTGGTGTTTCGCCAGGAGATCATGATAATCGTATATCGTATGAGAATCGACGAATACTGCAGCAACCAAGCTGTATATGACTTCAGCTGACGCCGCTGTGATTGAAGACAATAGCGATTTATCACTAACGCATTGTATTGTCGCCGCTGATAACGAGTCGCTGTACGCACCCGACGAGCGGCACGTAGTACCAAGTAAACAGTAAGTACCTTGTCGGCTGTGCTGTATTCAGCTAAATCTATACGAAGCATCTCTAAATATATAACTTAGGAGATTAAATTAACGTACTTCAGAACAACACAAATTAGTTAAGTACCTGCTATACAAGAAAAAAATATATCTGTAAAGTCACTGCTATAAAACAAAGTATAGTACGACACAAATTAGATGTAGCATCGGAAAATGCAATGGAATGAAAATAAAACCGATTACTGCCGATTTACACAACCAATAGAAATAGCTCCCCATCGCGCCATTCGACGCTATTGGTCGCTATAGATTCTCGCGTCAGAGCAATTAAGTGCTTGTAAATCGACGCGTCAAATTGACGAATATATTAAGTCATATGATATTACAAGTTATTACGTTTGTGCAAAGATCATATTCGCATGAGAAATACATATTGATAATTTGGGAGAGTGTACTCATTTCGGATGTGATCGGTTTTACAAATTTTGCCGACGCTACATCTAAGTTGTGTCAGACTATAACCACGTCTGTGTGTCTAAGCGATAAACACCACAACTTGCTTCTATTATTCATTCGGCTTTCACTGATGGAAGAAGTGATTTATGAGGGAGGTTTATGTCCATAATTAATTATAGTTTTGTGCGGCGACTGACAAATGGCTCAAACACGGCGATCGACGAGGTAGTCGGCCATAATCATGTTAACTGGACACTAACTGCCAACGCTTGATGCAATCGAGCTACATGGAGGATATAAGCTTTCTATATAGAAGGGAAGCTGGTAATATATTATGTATTTATACTTATTGTTCTCACGAACAAAACACATTAACACGTTCACAGGTATATAATAAATAATCGGTATCTACGTTGTATACTGAGCAGTAGGCGGCCTTATCGTTAAAGCTATCTATTTCAAGCAGACTTAGGGCGAGGGAAAATTCTTAAAAGACCTAATGATTAAGTAAATATAAATTGTAATATATGGCGCAGCATTAGATAATTAGATACTTTGATTCACTTCGTTTAGAGATTTGATTCTGGATGCCAGTGAGAATCATGTTAGAAAAACAAGAAATGTCAGCTGTCAAGCAGGATATGACAGAAAGTGTGGCGGCTTCTAAAATATTGTGAAAATCAATACCCAGTTGTAGATTTGTTGTATTATTTAATATGTCGAAAATGAGTACCCCGAACCAAACAATCTTGCCGGCGCTCCGGAATATACTACATATTTACAATGGATAATATATCTGTTACTTGGAAACAGAAAATGATACGCCAAACGGTAATTTTGCCTAGATAGACGATGAAAACTTTAGACAAAATAAAGTGCGCATAATTTTTTGCATATTTAAGGGGACTACAGGAGCTAATTGCCCTTGAGAATCACGCGCACACATACATACACTAACGAGTCTAACGACAAAAACGGCATGTCCCCCCGCGCACTACGCTTAGCGAGGCGGCGAGGTTACGCCTGAATATTCCAATAGATGGCGCCGAACCGCCGCGCGCCGCGCCGAGCGAAAGCGAAGCGAAGTCAATTCTATCAATTCTATCAATCATAGATTTCATAAAAATAGACAGGACAACAGAATTATTTTAATTTCTTTGTGTCATTTAAAAAATTATGATAAAATTAAACAGAATTAATTAAACTTAAATTATTATTATTTTATGTACAAAAAATAGTTAATTTAAACATTTTTTTCTTTAATTTTTACTGTATCAATTCAATTAGTTGTAATACTAAATATTAAATCGTACCTATTTTTAAATTTTGTAAGTTTGTTAAGCGATTTATTAAATAAAATTGGAACTGTTCGTAATTTGTACACTGACAAAAAGCGTAGAGTTTGTTCGTTTTACTAATATCGGTACACAAAGTACAGTAGTAAAAAAAAATTAAGTTAAAAAAGTCAGCATCAAAAAGTTACTATAAAAATAATATCGTCAAGTCAGTTTAGTAGAATTATTGGTTAACTCGGTCAATCACAGTGGGTTTAGTCATAAATCTCATAAAAATAGTTTGGATATTAGAATTATTTGTATTGTTTTTGACTGATATTTCAAATAAAACTGATTCAATTAAATTCAAATATTTTTATTTATTTTTGTTTTAACAAAAAAACAAATAAATTTCGTTTCAATTTTTTTATTAAAATATTTTTTTTTATTATTCGTTCGTCGTCGTTCGTTATTAAAATATCTTGGATACTTGCAATCAATATTTCACCCACTTTCACTGAAGCTACGAGCTAAAATTTTTCAATTGATACTATTTCCAATCTTTAAAAAATATTGAATTACGTATATGACACTTCTAAATATTTTAGTTCTTTGGTTCACAAAAATTACATATTTCAAGATGGCCCAGTGGGTAGAACGCGCGCATCTTATTGCGGGTTCAAACCCAGGCAAGCACCACTAAATATTCATGTGATGTGCTAATTTGTATTTATTTATTTTTTTTATTATTAAATTTCATCCATACATAACTATATTTCCTATTATACACAAAATTGATAAAATTAAACTCTAACGTAATAGAAATAGCTTCCGTGTTATTTTTTTTCGATTTTCTTAATTCTGAAAAAAATAAATGCATAGTTGTTAGGAATTAAATTTTAATAATTATAAAATATATATATTTTTTTAAATATAGTCCTTTAAAAATAATAAAATTTTAGTCCAGAGTGCGGGGATCGAACCCGCACATTCTTCTTGGACTTGCTTGCATTGACCAAATACTCCATGGTGACTGTAAGAAATCTGTCGAAAAATCTGATTCTATGCGAACTAATTGCATTGTTTTTAATAAATGTTTCCAATAATCATTATTTATAATATATATATATATGTTTACTAATTAAATACTCTTACCTTTTCATATTATCTTTCATATGTTCGGCTTTTTAATTTATATGAACGTTTTTTAGTTTTCTTCACAGATTGTACTTTATTTCCCATGTTTACAAAATTAAACTTTATAAAAAATAACTTAACAAAAAAATAAATGGCTAACTACAACTAGACTATTTTAACTTAATATATTTATTTACATAAAAGAATAATATTCGACAATTAATTTACAATTAAATTTACACAAAAATAAAATCTACGAGATTTTATTCGCAACGATGCGGTGAAAAGAGCGACACGTCTGTATAGCAACAGGCCTCGGCCGGCAGTGTCTGTACGAGGCGCTCACGCACACATGCTTACGCATTTTGGTCGAAAATAAGAAAATCTGATTTAAAAAAAATCTATTGATTTTACTAAATAATTAACATAATAAATTTTTAGTATATTGTTTGTAGAATAATCTGACAAAAGACCAAAATTATTGAAGGTATATAAGTGTAGTTAAAAAACAAAAAAAGACTTTTTTAGAGGTAACTTTGCGATTTTTTTCTATCGTACCAAATTAATTACATCATGTTTTCAACACAATTAATAACTAGCATCTATCCTGAAGATTAACATATATTTTTTTCATTTGGTTTATTGCATTGGATTATATACTTTTTGGCATTTTAAAACTTGCATTTAGCTCATGTAGTCCCCTTAATAATAACAGTTATATATTACAAACATTTAATTTTATTCATAAGTATATTTCAGCTAAATTTATCGAGCGACGCAAACCGTTTTTGCGCTGTTAACCGACAAAAAGTCTCCGATGATATTTTTTATAATTCCTTAAGCGATTCCAAGTTAACTGTTTCGCAAAAATAAATTATGATATGCGGCAAGAAGTATCGGTGGCTCTCAACGCTGGCATTGCGGTTGTTATGGGTAAAAAACTGGAACAGTTATGGTTGGCGCTAGGCGGGTGCACACGACCGCCGGAATTGTTGCCGAGACACGCTCAGTGCCAACACTTTGATACGTCAACTACTGTATAGGTAATTTTCGTTGTTATTTCACCATGTTTGTTTTTTTAATTATAAATGAATTTAATAATAAATCAATGAGTATTAAATTTATTTACATTATAATATTTGTCATTAAAATCGAAATTACTTTACCCGAGTAGGCTTTTATAATCAAGATTTTACAAAACTATATGAAATGAAGCAACCACCGGTTCGGATAGTAGATTCTACCGAATAGAACCCCAATAAACTCAGTAGCTACTTTTCTAATCGGTAGGTCATCATTAAGTTTTTTTTACATTTATATTTAACTTATATTCGCGTTAGAAATCAAAATAAACTTTATTCAAGTAGGCTTTTACAAGCACTTTTGAATCGTCATTTAACAACTATATTAAGTGACGCTACCACCGGTTCGGAAAGTAGATTCTGCCGAGAAGAACCGGCAAGAAACTCAGTAGTTACTCTTTTTCAACATTTATAAAATACAATCATATTAGTTAAATACAATTATATATGAACGTAATGTCGAATAATATACCTTTTTTATCAATTTATTTTTTTACAAACGATTTGAATTTACGAAACGGTAAAGTTAAAAATGTCTGCGGAATTTTATTATAGAAACTTTATTATTCAGTTCGTCAACCATGCAAAGTTGTCGACGCGTTATTGATACGACGCTTCCCCTAAAACCGTTGCTACCGATAATTTCCTACTTTTTTTTATTGGCAACTTCATTTCATATTTACAAAAATAAAAATGAAGCTCGTTTTGTGTACTTTATAAGGATAGCGCGTGTACACCGGCTTTAACGAGTGAGTCGCTGATGCAAAACAAACGGCGGCGAGACGGGCGCGATGTGAACGAGCCGCAAGCGCAGTCCCGCAACGACGGCGACGTGACGTGGAGCGCGCGCTCATCCGACACACGACTGTGTAATACACTTCGACACCGATGTCTGCTGCGGAGTCGAGATGGCCCAGTGGTTAGAACGCGTGCATCTTAACCTATAATTGCGGGCTCAAACCCAGGCAAGCACCGCTGATTCATGTGCTTAATTTGACTTTATAATTCATCTCGTGCTCAGCGGTAAAGGAAAACATCGTGAGGAAACCTGCATGTGACAAATTTCATAGAAATTCTGCCACATGTGTATTCCACCAACCCGCATTGGAACAGCGTGGTGGAATATGTTCCAAACCTTCTCCTCAAAGGGAGAGGAGGCCTTTAGCCCAGCAGTGGGAATTTACAGGCTGCTTACAGGCTGGCAGTCGGTGCAGCGGCGTACTGAAGGTTTGCTCCGGTGATCTACACGTTAGATAGGAGGCCGTATCCCGAGCTCTTCAAACTACAAACCCGAGGATGGGGGTAATAAAAATATTCGATTTTGCCGTCAACTTCCGGTCGTGTTCGGCATGCCGCCCATCTGATTGGCCAAAACGGTCAGGACGACAACAACGTAAATTTTCACGGCGGTGTTTTTATTCCAGTTGGTCCTGACTTGTTGTGTAGCTACATTTATTTATGATTTGTATAAACTTATTCAAGTGTCCGATGTATTAAAGTTCTTATGTAATGAGTCATTTCCCAGTAACGGTCATTTTTTTTTTTAAGGTATAGTTTGGCGGACGAGCATATGGGCCATCTGATGGTATGTGGTCACCATCGCCCACAGACAATGACGCTGTAAGAAATATTAACTATTCCTTACATCGTCAATGTGCTACCAACCTTGGGAACCAATATGTTATGTCCCTTGTGCCTGTAGTTACACTGGCTCACTCACCCTTCAGACCGGAACACAGCAATACTGAGTACTGTTATTTGGCGGTAGAATAACTGATGAGTGGGTGGTACCTACCCAGACGAGCTTGCACAAAGCCCTACCACCAAGTAATTATATCTTATAATTGGTTAATGGTCCGCCCGGTGGTAAGTGGTCACTATGATCCATAGACATTGGTGCCGCAAGAAATGTTAACTACTCGTCATATACAATGTGACGTCATTCTAGTTCGCAATTCTTCAAATTCGAATTCCTGGAACACGTGACACTATATGTAGCAGGTTCAAAGCCTTCGTGTTTACAATTCTAAACGCGGCTAGCGTTGATGGAAAACCTCGTAAGGAACCGCGCAAAAGTAAGATGTAAATTTGCGAGCTTTGTCTCCTCAAACCCGCAACATTGCATTTGATTAAGCTCTCAGCAGCTCGCACCGACATAGTAGGGAACCTTCTCCAAAAGTTGGACTATCTGACACAAACACTAGCTTACTATTCTATTTCTTTGCGTAAAGATAAAAGTGTACATATGATTTGTAGTATTTTAGAATGTATATGTATTACGGCTGGTGAATGATCGCTGGTCTGTATCAATTGCCGGATCAAGCGTGAGAAAATGTCAACGAGACGTGAAGTTTCTTTGTATATATAACTGTGGTAACCTGTACGTGAGGTGACAGCAACCTGGGTTTGGGTACACCACCTGGGGGTATTACGAGATCTGTTCGCTGATGCGGCTGGTTCATTGTGTGACAAAATGTAGGTTCTATTCGACGAGAATTGGATCATTAAATTCGTGTTCTTCAAAGGCAGATCTTGGAATGTTTCCATTTTATACCATTAGGAAAAAATTTTTTTATGTATTTTTATCATTTGCATTTTTAAGCACGCACAGTAAGTAGTAATGAGCACTAACTCTTGCACACACAGCACACACAATACTGCCTAGGAATTTGTAACCACGGCCGAAATAGATCAGAACGTATCTTACTCTTATTTACCAGTTGAATCTTAGCCGATCACGTACTATTTCCGGCAACGACTTTGGTTACTGTACATAGCTATTAGTATATATAAATATTATATTTAAAATAGGCAATGATCAATTTTTCAGCTCCAAATGTGACAAGTAGAGCCTTCGACTGTCGCGTGCTCCGTGTCGTCAAACATCGCAATACATCGTGAGTGAGTGAATGAATGAAAGAAGATGAATGATATTCATATCAGATTTAGTCACGTCACTAGTAAAGTATATACCTTATTTAAGTAGAATCTTAATGTTATTATTGAATGGTCGTGAAAGCTACTGAATGTGGATTCCACCGAGAAGAACCGGTACGATACGCTATAGTGACCGATAAATATATTCAAATCTCACCTCGAGATATATTAATAACCACAGCTTAGTATACTGCACCGCGGTGCGATTCTGTTAGAATTAACTTCGTAACCCACTCGTAACATCCTGACAGGCGACTTTCAGTGAATCTTTAGATTTTATTATTGTCATAGTCAATGTCACATATCACATTCAGACATTTCACTCTCGTGTCCAGCGGTGAGATTCGTGTTACTTGTTACAGAATAGCCGAACTGAACTATATACTTATGTTATGTTATCACGCCTGACACATAGATACATTTTTTATTATAACTGGCGTGAGCAATGTTACGTCTTTAACAATTCCCCCACAGTCGCGAAGCAAAACCGCACCTTAAAGGAAAGCCATCGTTTGTCGTCGTATTCAAATCTGAACACACTTTGATCGAGTATTTCCTCGGTAGGGCTTCGTGCGAGCAGCGAGTTTAAATTCCTCACAGCACCGATGTCTGTGGCCAGCGGTGACCACTTACCATTAGGTGGTAATGTCACATTTTACTACGTATAACCGGAACACTACGTTACATAGTCATATATATACGCGTATGTATATCGGGGTCAAGATAAGAATGTACTTTTACTGATCTCGAGGTCGCTCGCTGAGTCAGGTCGTTCGTCACTGAACAATAAGGTCAGAGTGAATGATACATTGTTGAGAAGTCAAGAGAATGAATTAGAAAACTGTAAACGACGCACGCCCGCCACACGCGACCGGACCCGCGCGCTGGCTCGAACCGACGGCGAACTTATACTATGCTAATTACTCACACGAACGAACGCACAGTATTGTGGTTTGAATATTCATTATCCCCTAAACTCCAACTCAAAGCTTGTGTTAGGAGTGGGGACGACATTAGGCAAAGGGATTGGCATCAATCCCGAGACTTTTACGTCTTTCGACTTTTATAATTCATCTCGTGGTCGGCGGTGAAGGAAAACATCGTGAGGAAACCTGCATGTGTCTAATTTGATCAAAATTCAGCCACATGTGCATTTCACCAACCCGCATTGGAACAGCGTGGTGGAATATGTTCCAAAACTTCTTAATGGAAGAGGAGACCTTATCTCAGCAGTGGGAAATTTACAGTCGTTACTTTACTTTACTTTTAGTCGAGATCGTCACAAAAGTCATGAGATCGCAGATTCGATTTCAAAATCTCGGAATGTATTCAAAACATTTGTGTATACATTCACGCTGCATTTAAACCGAATCTCCGCGTGAAGACAGTTAGTGTATATTGTAATAAGAGTCCGTGAGATCATCGCGATGATTCGCTTTCGATCGCCGGTTAGCGAACGAAAACAAAAGTTGACGATCGTCAAACCGTCGGCGCGCCCGAGACACGCACGCAGAGTGCCGCGCGCTCGCGTGCTCGATGCGTCGCCCGTGGTACCTACACCAATACGAGCCCGTTACCATCCCACTGCTCTCTTATGTTATAGGGGGAAAACGAGCTGGAGGGTCATCCGATGGAAAGTGAACGCCCATGGACATCTGCAACACCATGCTGTATAATTATACGTGAATCTCAGGGACGATAATTTCTTTAAATCTCTTGCTTCCACTGTGGTACTCTCTTTATCTTTTTCATATGTTATACGTGGTAATACAGGATGCTCAGCTAATAGACAGTGACTACCACCATCCATGGACATTTACAATAGGGCACTTGCTGGTGCGTTGCCGGCCTTTAAGGAAGGTTCACGCTCTTTTCTTGAAAGTTCCCAAGTCTTATCAGTTTGGAAAAACCGCCGGCGAAAGCCACAGAGTGGATGTGTGAGAGAAAAATGTATTAAAAATCGCGCTGTTGCGGATTTACAGCTGGACTAACGCCCCTTCGAAGATGTTTGTTGGGTGATTACGTCACAAGCTGCAGTACGGGTTGCTTGACAAACGTGTTCTCTTGTCAGTATGTACGCTATGGTGGGTTACCACTGGTCATAGACCTTTAATTGTAAGAAAGTTTCTATGTATCGCCGATACGTCGCTATAAGCTTAAGTCATGTCATGGCCAATGTCACATCCCTCACGTACCTGTAATTACACCGACTCAGTCAATACCGAAAAGCGACAAAACTAATGTCGTTTTGAGCACAAAGCCTTACCGGAGCACACAAAATTTGTTGTCTGACACATTTGTTTGAAACTTGTGTATTCTATTCCCACTGGGTAACCCGCGGGTTATAGTGACTCTGTTTTAGTATATTTACGATTTTAAACTCCTTTAACAACAGAAATTGAAATTATTGAATATAATTTTAAAGATGTTCATAATTATTATCTTATGCTATTCTACATATTGGATTAGATATGAGACAGTGCGTCCCCAGGGTCTAAGCTATTCTATTCGCAAACGAGGTATGTGAGACTCAAGATGACTTCCTTAAAAACCTTCTGCATTAAAAACTTACTAATTTTGCAATTTTATTTCGAATCAGTACAAATCACAAATGAAAATTATCAAATATTTTGAAGCAGTTTCAAACTCAAATTACTTTAATCAATATAGAAGCATTACACTTACTTATCGATGGTCAAATAAAACAGTGTCACCGGTTCGGAAAAGTAAACACCCCGACCTGAGTAGAACCGACGAAAGATACTTTTGGTCTTTTTTTGTCTATTTTATTATATACACAATTGAATATGAAAGGAAATAGCCAGCAGGAGGAGCCAGATTGATCTCAATCAACAACAGATGGTACTTATTATCGTTACCAAAAATATTCCGCAAGTTCTGAGTTTCAAGTTCAAGTTTTGAGTGAGCCAGTGTAACTACAGGCACAAGGAACATAACATCTTAGTTCCCAAGGTTGGTGGCGCATTGACGATGTAAGGAATAGTTAATATTTCTCAAAGCGTCATTGCCTATGGGTGATGGTGAACACTTACCATCAGGTGGCCTATATGCTCGTCCGTCAACCTATACCATAAAAATAAAAATAAAGTTCGGGGCGCCGCGTGTCGTGAGGCTGGCAACACCGCGACATTCAATTTCACGGCCCGGCCGCGGCGAAAGTGAACGCTCGACCATTAGCGCTTCACACGCGGCGCGGCTTTAGTTTCGCTGCCGTTTGGATAATGAACGCACACACGGATATTAAGCACCTCGTTTTTTGTCGACTAGGTAGACTAGACCAGTACTAGACCACCTACTGTAAGATATATTAATCATTATAATAGTCATTACACTCTCATATTTGCCCTTGTTCTCCAACCAAGGTTCTCTGATCGAAGGCTGTGTGAGAGATCGCTATGTGCGCAAATGTTACGACCGCCTTTAAGCACCATTTGTTTATTATTATTATTGTGGTGGTGTATCTGGATTCTCTATCGTCAACAACTGACATATATTGTGCAATCAATTATTTAGATGCGTAAAAACAATCGTTATAATAGTTGTTGCTTTCCAGGCAGTATGTAATATATACCGACATATATAATTGTATGTAACTAACATCGTTTTGTATTTTAAATATTCAAAAAGAGTAACTACTGAGTTTCTTGCCGATTCTTCCGAATGAAAATATATTTTAATTGATTTCACCTTTGCCTGTTAGTCACACTCTTCAAATCAAGATACAACGGTAACAAAAACTAAGTGTTTTTGTTAAATCAAACCTGTAGTTACATTGGCTTAGTCACTCTTCAACTCAGGACATAACAAGAGACCTAGCGTTGTTGTTTGGCGGTATCTAAACCTACCTACCGCCGAGTACCGTTCACGTAATCTAATTAGCGAGCATCTATCTCTGTGTAATACAACACTAACTAACCTTTTGACCCTGTTAACACCTCTGAGCCTGGAAATCGTAAAAGCCCTTGGTCCAGAGACAGATTAAACGTTAGCGAACTATGAATGATCGTTCTTTATAGGTGTAGTTAAAAATAACTACACAACTATTTTATGGTTGACGACCTCCCTGATCGAGTGGTGTGTACACCGGTTTTCAAGGGTACGCCACTCCGAGGTCCCGGGTTCGATTCCCGGCCGAGTCGATATAGATCATCATTAGTTTTCTATGTTGTCTTGGGTCTTTGTGTTTGTGGTACCTTCGTTACCTACACCTGATTTTCCATATCACAAGTGCTTTAGCTACTTACATTGGGATCAGAGTAATGTGATGTTGTCTCATATTTATATAAAAAGAAAACTATTGAATGGTAGAATCAAGTCAATCGAATTATCAGGGAACAAACGAACTTTCATCTTAACGTTAAAACACGAAGTATGAGACCGTAATTTGTAGACGGAAGTCATTACCTGCGATCATAATATGTTATAAATGCAGAAAGTGTTATAGAAAACTGTTACGCAACCGACACGTAACGAATACCGGGCCGGCCGCGGAGAGAACAGCCGCCTCGCGCGTCTGACACCTCTGCATACCTGTACAGTCCTAGACATACTCTCGCCCAAAACGTTTCTATCTCCAAGTCCAATTACAATATTCAATAAACGTTATGCTTACGTATAGTAGAGCTGTCTATATTATAGCAGTCATCTTAGTAAACTAAGTACTTCACTTTCTTGAATATTTTAACGGGTATTGAAAAATACGTAATAATGACAACTTTGATTTCTTTAATTAACGTCATTAGATTAATACTGTTTTTTATAATTCCAAACGGAACATATCACAGCATATATCTTAGAAATATTACGATAAATCTAAATAAACGCGGGGCGTGTTATAATATGCATCAGTACAACGCGGGCGATTAGATCGTTTGGTGAATGTTAAAATCTCGTCAGATGAAAAATAACAAGAGGCTTCGCATCTAAAACGAGTAATTAAAAGCAATCGTTATCAATTTAAAGCATACTCATTATCAATTTAACTATAATAGTATTCATTAGTCATCAGCGAGAAATAGCCGAACACAACCGCCATCACTAAAATTCCCTCCAAATGACAAAAGACAAACTCCGCGAGCGATTGATACGAGTCCAGTCGCCGATCGAAATTTCGTCGTTTGTCAAAGTTTCCGGGTCACTGTTCTTTTGGCGCCACAAACTGGATGTAAAGAGCTCGTGGGCGGTGATCGTGTTAAGTGGGCATATGGAGGAAATCGGTAATGGCTCAAACAAAGACCCGAGCGTGAGGCTATACGCTGGAACTGTACCGGTAAGTACACCGGCTTACTCATCACTCACACTTGAACTCAACAAAATAGTATTTTTTTTTTAATATATAAATATGAAACAACATCACATACATTACTCTGATCCCAATGTAAGTAGCTAAAGCACTTGTGTTATGGAAATCAGAAGTAACGACGGTACCACAAACACCCAGACCCGAGACAACATAGAAAACTAATGGTAATCTACATCGACTCGGCCGGGAATCGAACCCGGGACCTCAGAGTGGCGTACCCATGAAAACCGGTGTACACACCACTCGATCATGGAGGTCGTCAAAGTACAGTTAGCGGTACAATGGCGATATGTGTCCACCTGATCGGCAGCCGACGGTGCCGTCATGGCCGTGTCCAAAATGTTCTTACAAAAACTAGGGGCGTGTGTTGTAACACTCACAGAGGAAAATAAATAGAAAATACCGCGTGAAAAAACTCAAAATATGACAAATATAAGTTAAATTGTACGTAATAGTAAACACAGAAAAACAAATTAAAATAATATTCACTGATTAGATTATAACTGAAATATGAAAATGTTTCTGAATAAGCCCAGGCCAGAGTCTTAGCTCCGGGATGTAAGAGACCGCGTAGTTCTCGATACAGGAGTCGAAATGACAATAACACTAAGATGAGAGCTGAACTTGCTACAATATTAACTTTGAGCCTGTCGTAGTTTAGTATTTATTTTGGTTCACGAGTCAGATGGCAAGTATCCGTACATTTCGGTGATTAATATCCGGTTGCTATATATAACGAATCGTTGTAACCGATCGTTTGACGAAGTTCATGAAACGACACAAAACGAATCATTTCATGAATACAGTTTCATCCATGACCGATACATAAATATTAAATATGTGTAATATAGATGGCAAGCGAGCAAGCTTACACGATGATAAATGTCCACCGCCGCCCAGGGACATTTGCAGGTACTTGAAGGGCCCGTAAGAAATGCTCTTTTCCTGAAGGTTCTCGAATCGTATTTTTTTTTATGGTATAAGTTAGCGGACGAGCATATGGGCCACCTGGTGGTAAGTGGTCACCATCACCCATAGACAATGACGCTGTAAGAAATATTAACTATTCCTTACGTCTTCAATGTGCCACCGACCTTGGGAACTAAGATGTTATGTCCCTTGTGCCTGTAGTTACACTGGCTCACTCACCCTTCAAACCGGAACACAACAATACTGAGTACTGTTATTTGGCGGTAGAATAACTGATAAGTGGGTGGTACCTACCCAGACGGAAAGACGGTATCGCTTCGGAATAAAAATGTTTGTTATGTTTATAGCTCCAACGTTTGGCTGAGCTTCGTATTAAGTCTCAGCTATTTCAGGGCGGTCACCGTGAACTCGTATCCTCATTATCTATGTGTACTCGGTTAAAAAGGGTAATTGTTATAGAAATTGTATCCGAGTGAATTCCCGTCGCGCGCTGTGTAATAAAAAGCCGTTTCGAGATATCGTCTCGTAGTAGAAAGCGGACCGGTCGCCGGGGCGCCGGCCACGCGCAACCGGTAACGCACGCCGAGGATGAGTTCGTACTCGCTCGTTAGTCGTTCCTATTCGCTAAGGCAAGCCTCACGCCGACTTCGCGACTCAACAACAGCCTGTAAATTCCCACTGCTGGCCTAAAGGCCTCCTCTCCCTTTAAGGAGAAGGTTTGGAACATATTCCACCACGCTGTTCCAATGCGAGTTGGTGGAATGCACATGTGGCAGAATTTCTATGAAATTCGTCACATGCAGGTTTCCTCACGATGTTTTCCTTCACCGCTGAGCACGAGATGAATTATAAGGAAAAATTAAGCATATGAAACAGCGGTGCTTGCCTGGGTTTGAACTCGCAATCATCGGTTAAGATGCACGCATTCTAACCACTGGGCCATCTCGACTCCGCGACTCACACTGACTCTATTTACCTACTTCAAAATAAACTTCAATAAATTGTTTGTCTGTGCATTTTTAAAAATCTAGCCCAACAGATCACCAATGAAATCGAGACGGAACCACTTCTGAGCTCCTGAACCCGACGCAACAGGAATCAACAAAAATTCATGAACAACAAAGCTATACAGAAACATGAGTGTTTCTGTATAGCTTTGTTGTTCATGAATTGTATATGTATATACATAAGATACGAATTGATATCCTCCTCGTTTTTAAGTCGGTGTATTCGTTTCACTTACCTGCTTCTAAAACGGTGATCAAAGTGAAATTAATTTACAAATGGCTCGCTCGCGGGACTATCAACTCGGCGGCCATACTTAATGACGTCATATACCTGTAACAATAACACAATACAAACATTAGTCGTTTAATATTTTTTAAGATAATTTAAACCGGTACTTTACTGTACACCACAAAATTCCTGAAGGTTCAAAAGTCAGTTTAAATAATAATCATTTAATTGAAAGTTACGGCGGTTCCACACAAGTTTAAAGTCATTTCTACGTACGACAAAATCGTGCTTAAGCTGTGCGCATGGAACATTCTCCAGATAACGTTACTGAGAGCCAAAGGTCGAAGTTTGACAACAGGCCGTCTCGCGCTCGACTATAAAAGAGAATTAAAATGCTTCGGTCAAGCGTGAGTTGCTCGTGAAATAAATAATATTAATAAAACAGCCAAGATTTATTTTTGGGCGGCATATTCAAAGTATATTCCAGCTCTGGAAGGAAGGGTCAACGCTACTGTGGTGTTGTAGGCTTTAAGCTGACCTGAAGCTGAGATGTGCTTAATCCAAGATAAGAAGGAAACCGCGACTTAGAATTACTTATTTTTAAAACACTAAATGCTTGGTCAAGCCTGTCAATAAGTTATATTTATTTTAAACTCCTTAAAGTGACGACTCTTAATGGTATAGTTTTTTTTTAAATATTTAATTAATTTATTCAAAGAAAAAGTACATTTGGATAATCATGTCTAGCGATGCAACAAAAACAACAAATTGTTTGTCTGTGCGCCGTGGAGTCTAGAACAGTATAAGATCATTAATATAAAATAATAACGTACAAACATGCGGTCAATTGGTTTTTATATATCTTTTCATAAACAATGTATCGCATGCGTCCGTTGCATTCGCACTTTACGGGGTGCAGCATATGACTCCAACCCCCTCCGCACCGCGACATGTGTCGTGTGCAGACATTCACAGAGCAGGTCGTTCGCTGGACCCCATACGGTGTCCCGACCGGTGCGCTCGCATTGAGAATGCACGAAGGATCAAAGATGTCTGTTGCACGTGTCATTAGTATTGACACCGCCACTCATTGACAATAATGGCGCTGTAAGGAATATTAATCAATCCTTACAGCGCTGAAGATGTTGTGTTCCTCATGCCTGTAGTTACACTGACTCAGTCACCATTCAAACCGGAACACAACACCACTGAGTACTGCTGTTTGGCGGTAGCATATATGGTTAGCGGTACCAACGCAGACGGGCTTACACAAAGTTCTACTCCATTAACACTTCAAGATTGCAAATGCCTTCTGTGGGTATGTGTCAATTCGCCTTCCGCGAACGAGTTTAATCGATCGTCGTGGGATTCTGGTTTCGTAGACTTGTCGATATGAATACGTTGAAGGCGGACGCCGTCGCCGGCCGCAGCTAGCTGAGGTAAAAGTGTAATTTGACATTAGACACAACAATTACGGGCGCGACGGCATCGACGCATTAAGCGGTGGCTGATCTCTCCGACTGACACACAAACCTAGCACCGTTTGTTTGAACACCGCCTCCACTATTTATAAAGATACAGACGATACCTGGCCATACCGTCCTGTGACTAATTAATTTTAATTAAGAGTAAGTTAAAGTCGAGATGGCCCAGTGGTTAGAACGCGTGCATCTTAACCGATGATTGCGTGTTCAAATCCAGGCAAGCACCGCTGTTTCATGTGCTTAAATTGTCTTTATAATTCATCTCGTGCTCAGCGGTGAAGGAAAACATCGTGAGGAAACCTGCGTGTGGTCAATTTCGTCAAAATTCTGCCACATGTGTATTCCACCAACAAGGGAGAGGAGGCCTTTAGCCCAGCAGTGGGAATTTGCAGGCTGTTGTTGTGTTGTTTTTGTTTGTTGTGTGCGTGTGTGTGTGTGTCAGTCGTGTAGCAACAATCGGCGCACAAAACTGTATTTGTAGTTACTGTATGTGTATCTGTAGTTCAGTTAGTGCGTACGGAAGGATTGTTATATTTAACTTGTGACCCGTCCCGGCTTCGCACGAGTACAATGCTGATACTAAATATACTACGGAATATAGAAACTTGTTTATTTAAGACATCACATTAGAACCTTCTAAAATTATTAGTGTTTCTTTACTATTAAAAAAACCGCATCAAAATCCGTTGCGTAATTTGCAGTAAGCGACTTTATTTTATACTATGCAATGATTTACTAGAAATCACTAGCGGCTTCATTCGCGTTTCAAGGGTTGGCATAGAGAGAGAGAACCTTTGTCAATCGTCGCAACAAACAGACGGACAGAGAAACAGAGTTACTTACGTATTCAATATATTAGCATACAGTTTAGCCATGTTTGTGGATCATATAAGCACGCAAGGTGTGACTACGTCGACGGAGTTCATTCAAGCGTTTTCCAATGTTACGTGTACTGGTTGGACCTGTTTTTTATTTAAACATTTATTAATTTTTATTTCACAATTTACATTAATTATATATTTATATTACTATAATTTACATTGTTACGTATAGTTTTATTGAGAGATATTATATTTCAAACATGCAAGGGTTCCGTATAGTATTGAAATTAAAAATTTGTATACCTATTTGTGATAATATACACAATAAACTGTAAATAAATAAATACTTCACAAATGAAATAATACGGTAGTACTGTCCGAACTCAGTTCTTATCCAACAAATAAATCAATAATAAAATAAAAAATAAAATAAACAACTTTGATATAAAAAAACATGTCCGTGTTAGTCGTTGAGAGACATTTACTCACTTAAATACATTTTTTATAGAATTAAAAAAAAAGTTTTTATGAAAGACAAACTTTAAATACTGTTTTTGTTATTAACAATACGACAGTTGATTAGAATCGGCGAAGCTTGGCCTTTGCCTCGTTCGACGCGAGCCGTTATGAAGCAGAAAAAACGTTCGCAGGGCCGATGAACCTTTTATCTTATTTAAATAAGACACATTAACGTGTCGTTGGAAAGTGTCTGGTCGACGCCGTGACGTCACTCGAATATATAACATCCACGTAAATATACACAACAGCAGCCTGTAAATTCCCACTGCTGGGCTAAAGGCCTCCTCTCCCTTTGAGGAGAAGGTTTTTGAACATATTCCACCACGCTGTTCCAATGCGGGTTGGTGGAATACACATGTGGCAGAATTTCTATGAAAGTTGTCACATGCAGGTTTCCTCACTACCACGATGATTTCCGCTGAGCACGAGATGAATTATAAAGACAAATTAAGCACATGAATCAGCGGTGCTTGCCTGGATTTGAACCCGTAATCATCGGTTAAGATGCACGCGTTCTAACCACTGGGCCATCTCGACAAAAATATACACTTTTTATTTATTAATTGTGACTAGTCAGGCTTTTTATGATAGAGATGACAAGCGCGCAGGAGACTCGTCTGATGGTGAAAGTGACTACCACCTCCCACGGATATCCGTAACACCGGGGAGCTTGCAGGTGCGTTGCCGGCCTTTAAGGGATGAGTATTCCTCCTTTGAAGGTTTCCAAATCGTTTGGAATCGGAAAAACCGCCGGCGAAAGTGCGTTTAAAAACAATATTACGTCAAAACAGCGGAAAATGTTAATGGCCCTCTCATAGACCTATGGACACTAAGTTATAAGTAATTAAAAGTATGACTAGTAATAATTAAGAGAAAGTAGTTTTATTACACAAGATCAATTTCCGACGATACGATTATTTAAATCGCTGATTTAAGATGATTACATTAAACGTCGCTTCCTCCGGTTACGACTGTCGTTTCTTAAGAGAAAATAGCAAATAAAAGAAACGCAGCAAATCTTTGCCCATTTAAGCATCGTTATTATCTATCCATATCTAAATAAAGCATGAAATTACGTAAGTATGAAATAATATGTAGTTTATTATGAATTGTATATAATTTAACAGTCTATAATCATAATATTATGTGTATTATTGAGATGTAGTAGTGTGCAGTTTATTGTTATACTTCAATAAAAATATTCGAATGTTGTACAGTTCCAAGCTTCTATTACTAAATTTTAATATTATTATTTATTGGTTTCTCTTGTGTTCACTCATATTTTGAGCAGTAAAGCATTTCAATAATAATAGATACTCCACTAATTAAAATATATGTATATGCTGAATGTGAGCAAGTTATGCAAACTAATACAGAGCATAATATAAATGAAGTTGCTTTAAGAATATAAAACTTAAATATAATAACTTCTAAAAAATACATTACATCAATAGAGGTGTTTTCGAAGTAATGTGTCGTTTGGAAGTTATTGTTATCTTATTTTCCCTTTCGCATTTAGCCTCTATCTTGAACCGGCAGACAATAAGTCAAGGGCTTAAATAATTAAATTGAATATTTAAATAAAACTAGGTCTAGAAAGGTAGACTACCACTACGGGTCTACCCGTGACCACGAACGCTGTAAAGTGCTCGAAACGTCGGGATGTCCAAAATAATTAATATACGCGATTAAAATCCGTAATAACTAGTTTTATTTAAATTGAATATACCACTACCACAGTTAGCAGACACTTCGGAGCACAGATTCTACCGAAAAGTACCACACGAATCTCAAACCATGAATGTTTGAATAATTCAACTGACATATCTTCAGGAGAGTCATTCAAATAGTTGTATTTAAAATTGTGAATGTGTCAAAATGTTGCAAACAGCTGTCCCGTACAACGAGCGCTCGTTTTATTCGGCAGAAATAAAGGCAGCCGTAACAATGGACACGTACCCGCACTCTTACTCGATCGCGTATGAACCGTGTAATTGTCTGTCCGTGTGAACTGTTGTTACTCATAAACGCAAAGAGTAAAGTAACTGCCGTTATATGAAACTCATTCGACCACGCCGTTTTATTGCACTGTGTATTTAGATGTGGCAGATTGCGTTTTTTGTAACTCGTAGAGGGCCGTACAAATGTGCCACCTGATGGTGAATGGTCACCGCCACACGTACAACTTCAAGGAATACTTACGCAGTAATATTAAAAATAGGGTGTATATTTCTTTTTCATTCGGCTAAAAATAAGTTAGCTACCGTCTTCATATGGGTAATAGAATATGTACTAATAATTGGCACACATCGCCACAGCCCGGCTAGCTCAGTCGGTAGAGCATGAGACTCTTAATCTCAGGGTCGTGGGTTCGAGCCCCACGTTGGGCGAAAACATTTTTGTTTTTATTTTTTAATAGCCTTTTTATTTATCCTTACATATATTTTTTAAATACCGGCAACGTTAAATACAAGCATATTTTTCTTTTTGTATAAAACGAACATCATTTGCCATTAATAAACATTTTGTACATTTAAATATATCTAAGTCATCAGAATAAAACACAAGTTATTATTTACGAAGATATTGTCTGAATAATACCAGATCACCATTCCCCTAAGCGCGAGGGAAGCTGCAAGTGTATACTAGTTAGTACATAATGCTCGTAGTAAGACGCAGGTACAAGTAGCAAGTAGCAGGTAATACATATTAATTCCATGGTGAGCATTTAATGCTTATTTATTTATTGACGTAATACTTTACTGCGCAACACAATGATGATATTATATATCTAGTGCAAAAGACGAACTGTTGCTTTATATATTTTAAAATCCGTTCAACAGCAACTCAGCCATTTAAAACTAACAGGCAGTGTGTCCCACTGTTGGGCAGGATACACATGTGGCAGAAGTTAAATAAACTAAGACACATGTAAGATTCCTCGCCAGGTTTTCCTTAGCCGAGCACGAGATGGATTGCAAACACAAATTAACATCATGATAATTCAGTGGTATATGGCTAACACGCATGCGTTCTAACGACCCTCTCATCCATACAGAGACGAGTTTCTCAAAATTCTTTATAATAAAGGGCGCGCAAAACGCGTTAAGTTGAGAGCCAGGTGCTCGCAACTTGAGATGTAAGTGCGAGTCAAGCGGCGAGATAAAAGGAACAAAAACGGTCAAGCACATGACGCCGCCTCGCGCCGAGTGTCGCGCATGGTAAGGAGAGTAAGGCCTTATGTGCCACTGTTGCCTCAGGACCTTTACTCTAGAGCAGGATACTGCTAGAAGGCCGGTTGGTGGCTACAGGCAAATGTGCCACCCATTGAAATATTAACAATTCCCTACATCGTTAGTATGCCAACGTCTTTGGGAACTAAGGTGTTGTTCCTTGTGCCTTTTATTATAGTTATCCAGCATCACTCATGATTCAAATTGGTTACACTAAAAGTATGGCAGATTTTCATTAATTTAATTTCAGTGCGTACGTACTGAGTTTCCTGGTTTTTCTCGTGAGAATCATAATATTCTTCAATCAAGTAACTCAGTAAAGCATTACTGAAAGTGGTGGCGTACAGAAATAAGATTTAATGTAATTTCATAATCATAATATAGCTTATATTATTGAATATATTAATATATTATTATACTTTACTAAATAGCTGTGAAGAAGTAACAAAGATAATAAGGATTTAGTTTATATTTCATTATAATATTAACTTAGGTCTTTTAAGCACTGTGTCACAGAATTATACACCCAAATGAAACACAATGTTTCAGAGGGCATTGTGTTCGTACCTGACATAGTACCTATGTTGCGATTCGTGTGTACTAACCACTGAAATATATCGGTTCCACGTGAGAAACATCAATAACAAAAAACTCAATACAGAACAGTTTCCTTTCATTGAAGTCGGTTAAGAAAGCCGCAGCGATTAGAACGCCAATATTTAACCAAATCCCCAAAACAAGTAAAAATAAAACCGCGTGGGAACTCAGTTGCAATATTGACGAGCCAATCTATCTTTTATTACAAAGGTTTAAGGACCATTTAACAAAAAAAAATGCGTAAATATTATTTCAATAAAAAGTATACCCTATTCCATATAATTAAAGTCCATTATTGCGAAAAAAAACTGTACGCAGCATATGGTCAACGTATTCTCTTGGCCACATGTTGCGGATGCTGGATTAGAATTCTTAAAAAGATAATCATGATGAATTTAATATCTCATACTAATTATAATTATGCTCGGTTAGTATATTTAAATAAATATTCAATTTGATTACGGATAATAGCCAGTACAGATGGAGGAAACGGAACAATTTAGTTTCTTAAGTTGGTACTGCATTGTTAGTGATGACGTAATTAACAGCCCGTATATATCCCACTGCTGGGCTTAGGTCTCCTGTCACAGGCGGATACACATGTGGAAGGACTTTATTGGTATCACAAACATGGTTCTTCAGGATGTTTTCAGATGAATTACAATTTGCCTTGGTTTGAATACAAAATCATTGATTTAGATGCAGGCGTTCTAAACACTGGTCGGTTAATATGACGTAAGAGAGGTTTAATGTTTGTGCTCGTTATTCAGAAGCTATAATCATTTCTTGCAGCAGGTATTAATTATCTCGCGGAACGGATTGGAGTGGCTCACGGAGCGCCAGTGCCTCTCCACTGGCGACGGCTCGAGTGGGTATAATGCAGTCATTAAAGTATAGATGGCAAATTGTAGTTCATCAAGCAATTAGAATATAATTAGGGAAAAGAAAGTGAGGTTAGAAAACTGCCTCACAAACTACATTTCCGCAACGACCCCAAAGGTCACCGTCCAATCGACCTCGTCGGCGCCGTTAGATGATCAGCTGCTTAATTACATTTCAAGACCTTAGATATCATTTCTACAAACTGGACTTTTATATGATGAATATTCGATAGATTTCTTTTTATTCACAACTTTTACACATTGTGAATCATCATATAACAGAATGGTATTCAACGTAAATATACAAGTGCACGGTGCATCTTCGCAACTAAGTCGAGCCAGATACAAAAAAAATAGTGTTCTCTGACTCTCGTAATCCGATGGGGCGGCAAATCAGTCACAACCCGTACCAATTCAAAGGCGGGACCAACGTTTCTCCTTACTTTTATAACGCAGGGTGTAAATATTGATGACTCCTAAACTTTGGACTTGCATAAAAAAATCTTATCTAAAAACACAATCGATCAGATTCTATAACACTGTACGCGCGCCAATAGACCAATGGACCTCCATTTAAATATTTAACACATTAATGGTGCAAACAAACATTGTGCTTACGAGAGCAGTCTCCCGATCCAAAATTGTTTTTAACACGTCTATCGATCCATTCATAGCGAATAACGAACTTTGAAACGAGCTTGGGGTAAATTTTCCCATTTGGCTGGCATCCCATGGGGGTGGGGGAAGCTTAGGGAAATGACTTCATCCGTCTCGGCGGCTGTCGCGACAATATGGCGCTGAATTTTTGGACTAGCGGTCAAAATCGCTTCTATCCTTCATATACGTTCGTAGAAATAAAAGATAGCTTTGATTGACGATGTTTTATGTCCTGCATTTACAATACGTATAGAATAGCTTGCAAATCATCATAATGAGTAAAATTAATGCCAGTGTAATGTAATGAAAAAGCACAAGAGAGATGCTGTCTTCATTTTCATAATTTTAAGGGGATTGACGGTGTATGATTTGACTAAAATTTCCTATAAGAAAATGAATACAAGGAATTGAGCAACATTCCACCCGCGGTACCAGCAGCGCATAAATGACTAAGATATTTTCAGGATAATCAATTGCCCGAATAACATCGCGACGTCCTGAAGTCTGAGCAATCGCTGACTCAGACATCAAAATAAATACGGCCATAGACGAGTAGGAGAAACGAAACGAGTAATATAATAATATATTCCCATTGCATAAATCCAGTCGAACCGAGAATTTTGTACTTATAATAAAAAATTCCTGTAGGTCTACGTTGGATCCGATTAAAAACTTATCCCCAGTTACATTATATTTAAATAAGATTTATACTCAACAAGACATATCCACAAAATTCGTATAATCGAGATATTTCGATATGAAATCTATAAAATTCAATGACATGAGTTTAACGGGCGTTGTTTGACGTTTACGGGTGTCTACAGAAGGTGTGCTCCAAATAATAATTTCGTGCAGGAGTACGGAAAACTCTTCTATTAAACTTCTTATATGAAAAGTAAAGGTTATACCGTATTTGTTTGGTTTTATTTATTTTACCCGAGCGAAACCGGGTCTTTGTTTAATTAGTAAAATAAAAATGAACTCAATCAGCACAAAATGGCAAAACGTACAAGACTCCAAATATACACTTAACTATGTCCAGTATCAAATGTATCATGATGGGACTACTTTGGATTTATACTGAATCTAACGATGAATGATTCATTAAAATTATACAGATTCTTTGTAAACGCCTTTTTAATGTCAATTAGTAATGAATTGAACAACCGATAACTATGATTGTCGTGGAATTATGAATTATTTCGTAAGTTATCTGATGACAACAAGTGACAAGCATGAGCATCACGGCGGATCTCAGCGACGCTCAAGTCTCACGAGTGACTCCTTAGACTCAGCAATCGATCACGTCCAAACAGTGAGATTTTCCAAACCTATCATTTTGCAATGTTTCATTGCAAGTTGAACAAAATAGGAGATCGAGGACGATGCTTAAGGACAGGGTCAGCCGCATTTCTTTTTTTCGAAATTGTTTTGTAAAATCAATCCGGATTCCTATAAATAAAGATTTCGGCCAACAATGAGAATTTGTATATACATACTACCTATATCTATATAGTTTCCCTGTTTCTGAAATAAAGAGTACTGTTCCGGATTTTTCATTCGTATCCGTTCAATAACAAACACCCATTCATCCAAACTTTCACATTTATAATAATAGTAAAATAATTACTATCTACAAATCTTGTAACCCTTTATTTGGCATTGGGTAGGAAATGGATCGCCTGGCCGTGGGATTGGGTCGAAGGACCCCACTTAAATCTCCCCGGAATTTAGCCTCGCCGCACATTCGCAAGATTACGGGAATTCTGTCGCTTACAACCGTGACCCTACCAGCGGTAGTTGCCAGTAGGTAGGCTTGCACCTAGAAGACGAACTAGGATAGAGCACGCATTTCTTTTCTACCTCTCGGACGAACTCCCTGAGTCCACCATTGGAGGATGGGAAAAGATCATGTAACCTAACCAAAAAAATAAAAATATTTTTATTTTCAGAAGAAAGAAGAGTAAAGTCGGAACTCTAATCTATGTTCAGAATATGTATTGTCTGAATGTCATTCAGAACGCTGGTTGACGTCGCTTTTTTGTAAAAGGGCGAGGCTGTTAATTAAAAACCAATTCTAGTTTTCTAGTTTGTTAACAAAAATAAAAATCAAAATGTAAAAACACAAAAACACTGTTGGCTGCGACGTATGCATTGAATTGAGAACGCTCTGATTTTGAAAAGAAATACTTATTAAAAAAATGTCAGTACAATGTACACACCTCGGTTTAGTATTAAAATGAAATAAATATAAAAGAGAGAAAACTGCAGTATTTCCAAAGAACTGAAAAAACTTAAGACGTGTACTTTCTTGAAATATTGTTAACGATAGATGTTTTAAGGCATTAAGTATATTTGAGAATATTATTAATAGTGTTCCTATACATATGTACTGGGATAAAATGTTTATTTCAAGGCTGCGAATTCACAGCGCTATGTGCGAACCATCGTACATAGCATAATGTACTTTAAACATATAGCGATAAAGTTGTGTATTCATTATAATTTTCGTCGCTATCCCTTGACCTACAACCATCGTTGGCGCAATGCGTAATACAATGATCAATTCTGTCGGGACTCGCCTTGCCAAAATATTGCTATTGTGATATATATATATATAGTAAAACTGTAATTAGGGCGTCGACGCTGTGCGAGAGCTACTGTCTTGTAATTATTGGCTTGGACATCGCGTAGGCTTCGTAGTATTCAGCAGATCTTTGCGTATTTCTATCTAGACGCTAACGGCCACGAATCATTTTGGATCAATGAAGAAGTCATATATGAGTAATAACAACAGCCTTGCTGCGAACCAAATTTAACGAGATTCATAGACTAAAGGGTAGATGTCGCCTGAAAGCTACGACGTGCAGACACTTCGAAGGCAATCTTAAGATACATACATCACGAAAATACGCTGGGGACGGATCAATTGTCTGAAAGGATTTGATATTTGACGAAAGTGTCCAAGGAAATGAACAGAACCTTTATATGAAAATCCGTATTTTAAGGAATGTTAAATAAATATATAATTCTGATTAATGTCAAGGTACCGGATGGAGTTGGTTTTGACCAATTTTTTATTATTGGATTATCAGGTCTGCTGATGTCATATTACCTTCTGGAATTTTCTCTTATAAAATCTCTCCTTAAAGTTTGATTACAATATCACCACAACATTTTATGATTCCTGATTATTTTTATACACAAATCACTACAGGTTAAATAAATAAGAAACCGTTTTAAATCAACGATCTCCAAATTGTGACCTATGTGAGTACACTGACCCGTGAGTTCCATTAATAGGAGAGCACTGAGGAGGAGGAGAGAACGAAACTGGCCAAAAATTAGAAAATTATTTCGGAAGACCGTAACAAATATTTATACATACGAGTATACATAAGTTTGGCATTTTCCTCGCTGTGATGTTGCCGTATACGCCGTAAATAATTGCGCTAGTTGTGATCTACTTGTACAATAACACTGTAGGCGGCAGCGCGAAAAGGTCAAATACATATCCCGAAGCGAAGTTCCGTACTTCTGTCTCAATCAAATCTGTAGCGCAGATCTATGCAACTCGCTTAGCGGAGAATAATATTCTGTTCTAATACGCGTGTCCTTTACATTTTATAATAATTTAACACTCCGTGTGAGATTTTGGAGAGAGTTGGTTCTTAGAGAATGACATTTAAAAGCAAAACGTACGACATACCTCGGTTGAAAGGACAATTTGGTACAGAGTACTCTTGACTAACGACTAGGTTAGGTTTATTTTTGTAAGCGCCCATCTGGGGCGGATGGATGGGACGGCGAGACCGCGGAGCACTGGTCACACGACACATCTAGAGAGAGTTCTGATCGAATGCAGAGAAACAACTGTGGGAAAAACATAAATTATATATAACAAATATAAATATATTTATGCTGGTATTTTTGAGCCTGTCAAGACAGACGAGCAAACATGCGTGATGGTAAGCGGTCAGCAATGCCAGGGGCACAGCCTAATCGCTACCTTACACTATAATTGGTTAAATATTCAGTCATATAAAATCTATGTTTTCATGCGTTCATTATGCTTAGCAGTACTTAGCCTTGACTTGAACTCCAAGGAAGGAGGACATGGGCTAATCTTTTTGCTTAACACATGACAACCGAACCCCTAAAACGCGAGCGAAGACGCGGACGACTAGTGTTAATATAAATAACCAATGTTGAACGTTAAATACGCCCAGTCTTGCATTTGGGCGATACTCTTTGACCTACAAACTTGGCGCAATGCGAAACACGATGAGAGCTGCATCGTGTTGCCAAAAAAATAGTATTGTTTTTCTTGTACTAGAAAAGCTTTATTTCACACCGACATTACATCAGGTGAATGCAACTCCGTAAGAGGAATCTCGACACAAACCGAACACGAGCGCGTATTACGCGACATTGCCTACGATCATTATGACAGGTATATGATACACGGCTCAAAATGGCGTGTCACCGTAAGTCGGTGTCAATATCTCGAAAGTGAGATACGAAGTCGATTTAAAAGAATCGAAATGTTGATCTATTACGTTTTCACAAAACAGAAAAACGCTTGAGTGCAGTTTGTAAGTAACGCCTCCACATGGCCCACTGTTGGGCTAAGGAGCTGCTTAAATTCGGGATGTTAGATAAACTTATGACAGAATATATTTCGAAACATACAGGTTGCCTCACGCTATTTCCCTAATTTCCCTTACGGAAAAATGATAATCAGTGGTGATAATTTATTTTATCTTTAATGGATCCAATTGGCCCTCTCGACTGAATGATACGGATTGCAAGTAGCTTACTGAACGTATTGTATTGTCTTTTGCAATCTAACGGCGGATTTAATTTTATTTTATCTTGCAAAATTGCTTGTATAGGCAGACTGAAAAATGGGCATGAGTTCATAGACATAGGCGCTTCAAGAAATATTAATCATCTATTACACCTTGCTAGCGCGCTACCAACTTAGGGAAAAGATGTTATATTATTTGTGTGTGTAGTAACACTGGGTCACCCATTTCAAACACAGATATTAAACAGCCATCAAATATGGAAGTATAGGAAGAAGTATAGTCGATTAATGCCATTATTCATTTCATATTTTTGAATCCTAGACGAAACTTTATCTAATAATATATTTGTTTAAAGGTTACGCAAGGAGCAACCGTGTATGTGATGCAGCGTTGCATTTGTTTACAACTTGATCTATTTTAATCCGAGCCGAGAGTTTTAAGTAAACAAGAAGAAATTTGGAGATTCCGAGACTTTTATCGCTTAAGTTTTGTAAAACTTTGTTGCAGGATTTAATCAGACGAACGTTTCCGTATCGAAATGAAGATTCTGCAGACCATAAAACAGTTAATAAACAAAGCATATTATTCAACACGAGCAAAAAAATATATTATATTATTTATTTAATTATTATATTCATTTCCGCACGTGCTTAGCTCCGAAATTAAATAATATGTATTTTAATTTTGGACTGAGAGTGTTTTCATTAAAGTTATCCCTTATCAATTAAAATCTATGAAGAGGAGATGTTAATGATTAATTTTATTATTAAAAAAAACGGTTAAAACAATAAATAAAAACCTATACCTATACACGTAGTGCGTTTGGGCGAGGTTTAAGTATCCAAATGAACAAACAGCACAACGCCTGCTGACGGTTTTGCTCTATATAGAGTACCCACTATACACGGTATACGCGATATATCAACCTTTAATTCGAATCAAGGTGACGCGTATCACAACCCGGGGTGTGGGGGAGTCGCGGCGCAGGGTGTGCCGGCGTGAGTCACGTGACCTTTGGAGTCTCGATCTTTAAGGCTGGTCGGGCAGGCGGTGCTGTAATATGCAATGTCTTCATTCGCTTGAGCTTTCCCTTTTCATTCGGAGTCGTTTTATTGAATTCAGTGCATAATTGGGAGTGTCCCACCACAATTTACATCTTTACTTGACATCTTCGCCGATTACACTGAGGGTGTATGTCTGAGCCTACAGCTCATATAATCCCTCCCAGTCTTTATTATCACAAAGGCTTTTGATATTTAAATACGGTATATAGCTAGCTAGCTAGCTAGCTGTGACACTACATGCCCTACTGAACCCTCTTGTTAAATCTATCCGTGTGGCGAGTTTCTTTTTTATGTACAGAAGTTTAGAGGTGACTCAACTACAAACGTTTCCAATTGAAAAATTCTATTCCTTATACTAACTATGAGTAGGAAAACTTAACTAACTTAATTCTAAAGCTTTATTTAACAGTTGGGAGACACTCGGTGTCCCTTGTATAGCACGGCGCGCCGTGGAGCGCCGGCCGAACGCCGCCACCCCGTGACCTACAAACGTCCACCGCAACACTTTCATTACTAATATTCAGCCATTTCTACAGAGAAACACTGATACACACTGAGCAGAAACACGAAACATTTTCCGATTGGACAGAATATTTTTCTTACGTACAGCTGTACTTTGAATAACGTTCGTTTTCAGTTATTTTTCTGTTCGATTTCTGGGGTCCTACATGGATTCGTTAAGATCTGATAAAGGTAAGAGTCGAGATGGCCCAGTGGTTAGAACGCGTGCACCTTAACCGATGATTGCGAGTTCAAACCCAGGCAAGCACCACTGTTTCATGTGCTTATTTGTCTTTATAATTCATTTCGTGCTCAGCGGTGTTTTCCTTCACCTTCCTCACATCGTGAGGAAACCTGCATGCGACAAATTTCATAGAAATTCTGCCACATATGTATTCCACCAACCCGCATTGGAACAGCGTGGTGGAATATGTACAAAACCTTCTCCTCAAAGGCAGAGGAGGCTTTTAGCCCAGCAGCGGGAATTTACAGGCTGTTGTTGTTGTTCGTGTATTACCTTTAATATTACATGTAAATGGTTCTCAGAAAAGTAACTACTTATTGCCTTGCCGGTTCTTGCAGAATCTACATTCCGAACCAATAGCTGACTACAAATAAATGACCATGATCCAGAAATGCTCGCAAGAGCCTACTCGAGCTAAGTATACGATGATTTGTATATGGTGGAAATAGGCTGTTTTGTGGCTGCCTATTTTGTTTTTATCTTGCAGCTATAATAGGTGTAAATATTAATTAATATTAATTATACAATAAGAGACGCTCTCAAGTATTAAACTGTATTGTCGAAACACATTTTTTTTGCTAACAGCACTCGTTCGGAATCCGATACCAACAAAAAGTGACATTAATTTCAGTATTTACTAATTTTCCATATGTATTATAACATAATCATCTATTAATACATCATTACATGTGCATATAATGATACGCATTAAATGGATGCCTTTTACGTGCCCGGCGCGTAACACGTCTGTCGGTGCAATCATTTGAACCGCAGACACCAAGTTTCCGATTCGGGGAGTCAATACATCCTTCCTGGGCAATCGTTTGCAAGTATAAAATACGATGCTGTCGTTCCAACTAACCTTTAGAAATGCGTACGTCAGATTGTATTCTATTTTATGTTTGTCCTAAATACTCGATTGGTCATGAGATTTTGGTTACAAGTTTGCGGGTACAAATAAAGTCTATAAAGTAGTTTAAAGTCGGTAACACTTCCCCTGTCCCTTCTCATTCCCAAGTAGACAAGTCATATTACTCTTCACACGATTATAACATGGCGTTAGTCTTTCTGCTTTTTAAGTAAGACGTGTAGACTTAATATCTTAATAAAAAAAATATTTAATTTAAAAGTATTAAACAATCTTCTATAGTTTAAGTGCTCTAGACTTAGACTCTATCAGATCTCAGTAGTAACTGAGAATTTCCGTGCTAAGAAAATAAATAACGTTTTAATATTTAGCCCGAAGATTGGACGCAGGACCAGCTCGACAGCACCTTACGAACTTAATTAATGATTTTTTCGTAGTCCAGATTAATTTTACAGTTTTACTTAACACTGAAGCCATTACAACTACACCATCTTGTAACTATATCTTTGATTCGACCACATTGCGGGGACATTAGCGTATCGAGTGTCTCAATCTGCCAATATGTCTTTTTATCTACGTGTTAAGGTTGAAAGTTTTCTATCAATAGAGTCTGCGGCGCATTGTAATCGAATAAGAGCGACCTTGATTGAATTTCTGTTTTTTTTGCAGTAAAATTACGCAAATGTCTCAATCATTTCGTTATATTTAACGTAAAGGTTCCATAAAACTAATTGCGCATTCATTTAGTTCACAATTTGGTATGCATAATAAATTTATAAGAATAATTGAAAACCATTCTATTTTTAGTGTGGTGTGCGAAATTCAAACCAGAACATATTAGAGTTCTGCAATCAGCTCCTTTGCTTCATTGCCAGATCACATCGGTGGTGCATTCGCCATTTCACTTTGCCACCACTGACCAACACTGCGTTTCTTGTCGGTTCTTGGTAGAATATATTAACAGAGAAATGACGATATAAATGTGCTTGTCAAACCTACTCATATGAAGTATATCTATATACAGGAATTAGGACGATGTCGGATGTGATCGGAATGTATCGGACGTCAGATTCCTATTTTACAATTAAATGAGAAATGATGCGCAGCGCGTCCGCGGAGTTTCACTCACAACTTTCTATTCGCCACCTATACTTTACAAATGCCACTGAAGGTCAGGCGACGCCGAGGAAATACTAACCAGCTGAACGATCTGGAGGAACACGCTCGCGCCCACCGCAGAAAACGATCGTGAAATTTTCTGAAAGCGACATGCGCTGTTGACGTTAAAAAATATGCGATTAAAGGACACAAGGTCCAAAATCAGCGTAACATAGTAGGCGGACGTGGCTCCCCCCTGGTGTGCTCTAGTTCCACGGTATGGCATAATACGTTGGAGTAACGCAGTAAAAAAATCGCAGATTCTTTAGCCAGATTCCCTCAGCTATAAGGCGCACTATATCCAATCGTTAGTGAATTTTTGAAAGTCAATTAGTAAGGTTAAGAGTTCATTGCTTTGGTTTGGTTTGATATCATATTTGTCCAGCAGAACCTGTTCTTTAGTATATCAAACGAATCTTGGTCTGAAGTTTGTTAAGAAATTGAGTCAGTGATACGTTTTATTTTATCATACTCTTAAGTGTATTTATATCGGAATTTGCGTCGTGGACACACTTCGTAATGCGTCAAACATGATTTATATCCCATAACAATGGAGACTGTATGCGCTTTTAAGATTGATAGATTAGGTCAATTAAATCCGCATAAAATATAGAATTAGATAAATTTTATTTGCTTACTACATCTAGGCACTGTGTTAATATTTGTGGATCAGGCTGGGGGAAGCGAGTAAATGTCATGTATATCCTGCTTACCCATTTATAGAGTTTGGAGCATCTACTGCGCTGACACAATGCAATTCGCTGGTTCTTCTTGGTATCGCAGCGGATGAAAGTGTTCCAAATCAAATTTTCAAGTTTGAAGTTAGCGGTATACGTCTCGCATATGTTCGAAACAATGGCATTCATTACACCGACTCGCCCGTACGTGAACGCAATTATAAATTCGTGCCATACACGACACCGGTAGCGAAACGTGAAGGCAATGAGTAACGATAAGATATATCAAAGGAAGTTGGACTGCCCGTGATTATTTAAAAACTCATATATTTCTGCGGCTGTACTGGCACGTTTAAACTTTTTTCCCATTATATAATCTATGGTATAATCGTTACATTATATTATTCAATAGGGAATATATGATGACTACTTTAAGGTGTACTTTTTTTACTCACACAATATCTTCAAAAGAACCTCCTAAAAAGGCCTGCGTTCACAATACGGATTGGACGTGCCGCGGAATCGTCTTAACAAATCTGCTGTGTATTTCTACGCGAGTGTCGTCAGGAGGAGAATGATTTCACCTTTAGAACAACTCGCTTCGTCATCTCCTCAGAGAATTAGGAACAAGACTAGAAAGCCAGTCTAGTTTATGTTGACTTTTGACATATGATGTAACAAACAAATTTTGGACAATGTCTGTCTGTGTTTTGCCGACGAGTGACTGCTCACGCCTCTATGTAAGCATTAGTATTGTCTGGAGCATAAGCATTGCATAATTCTTATAAGCTACGAATTGGGACACTTGAGTTCTTTATAATTATGAATATCTGAGCGCCGGTTCGCAACGTTCGCACCGGAATGCAAACAATGCAAGGCATTGTTGATAGCTAGAAGGTTATTCGGTGAACGGATGATAGCTTTACAATTATGTACTTTATACTAGTATATATACACCAGCCGCGTACCCGCTGGATATCCAAATCGGGAGATTGTAGGGAAATCTACTGATTTCTTTATATTGTATTTGGGTTTTTCGGCCAAGTTTATCAATTTCCATATTTGATAACATTTCTACCAGGTCTGTGATAACTTAGGGTACAGTGGATCGCCTCGACAATGATGATCCAGTCTTGGAACGTGGGTATGGCGCCCAAGACAAGCTCAAAAACCGTTTCTTACAAATTTGTCTAGAACTCATAATATTTTATACTAAGTATAACAGTAACACTTTATATTCCAGTCAGCTGCGATGTCAGCAGATGCAACATCATCGTAAAGCCTATGCTTTATAATGCTAACTCGCTTCGAGCGATGTCACCTGCGTCAAACGTCAATAGCTGCGGACCAAGTGGGACCGTTAGAAAAGTAGCCATTCCCTATCATAAGGAATTATTAATATTCCATTAAAGCTAAAGCTTAAGAAATGGGGACGAAAATAGCTCAAAAGGTCGGAATCGATCCTGCGACTATACACATCGCAAGGGGTTCTACAAACCATTGCGCTTAAAATTATGCTCAAAGTCAGTTTAGATGAACTATGTGTCCACTCATGGACTGGCGACTTTCTAGGTTTAAGTCATACTTTCAAACACAACGGTTCAACCCCCTTCCTTACTTTATAAACTAATACTCGGTTCACTTCAAATCAAACACATATAAAACCATCCATCAAAATCGGTCCAACGGTCGGTTATTTATATAATACAATACTGTTAATATTCGCGTTAATCTTAGTTCCAAAGTTCCGATATCAACTTCACCGACATTCAAAACGGCATTTTAGCGAATCCATAACAAACATCATCGATTATTCAAGATCGGCTAATGATATCGCGGAGGTTCAATGTCAAAGCTATTTCTTGGTTTTAACTGCTCGTGTTTGAAATAGGCTGCAGGCATTTGCACGTAGTAAATAGGCTCCCATTGCCGGTGCATCACTATTCTCAGCCGTCCGAGTCAAGAGGCGAGCTCGAAGAGGAAGTGAGATCGACTGATATACTGGTGGAAAGTGGCATTGCAAACATTGGAAAACATATTCTACGGGCAGCTCGCTTTAGTGCCGTTTATTTACTAGCTCAAAGCCGCGACTGCATCTGCGTGGAACAATAACGTCGACAGAACACGACAAATATATTATTCCTCCACTAAAACCATTTAGGCGACTTCCTGTAGCCATTATCGTTAAATATAGCTTTAAATGTTCATCGGACTTTTACAAACAAATAAAGGAACCCGTCTCATGATATTTGCATTCGCTTTTGCGTGATGCGAGCGCGAGCACGAAGCGATGAATGTATTCATATCGGCAGAGATAGTATTGTTACGATGATATTACACAGCTATGTGGGACAGAAATTACGAGGTTGATCTGAATTGCATAATCAGCAAGAGGCATTCTTATCGCTCATGAAAACTCTGATAAAGATCTCTTTCACGAATCCGGTGATGATAGGACCGAGCGAAACCTTTCACTGTGATACCGATCTAACACTATAATTATCAAACCGACTTTTACACATCGGTAGCAGACACCGACGCCTGTAATACTAATATATCGCGTCAACTTTATCCGATCTGTTGAAATATAAATTTGCCACAAAATGATCCAGTGACTAAATCATGAATATAAACCAAAGTTCTAGGCTGTGCGTTTCCACTGCTGTGTGTGTATCCTACAACCAGAATTGTTGCAGAGCTGCCTGGTCGAATAACAAACACTCTCAAAAGGAACTTTGACGCGCAGTGAGACAGTTACCGCTTTGTATTATTATTTTTCACAGGTGGCTGTGTATGTCAAATACTTTGCTCATAAATGTTGTTAGGATGGTGCTTAGTAAAATATGGCTGTCTCCTTCATTCAAAATTCAAATCAATTTTGTGTAAAAAAAACGTGATAACTCAAAAATTGTTGATTTTTGCACCATGCATATGGGGGTTAAAATTATTGCAAATAGTCATTCCTATATAACTCTGTATATGTAAGTATAATTATCAAATAAAGTTTGTTAACAAGGCTGAGTGCTTACAATAATCAGTTGTTTATTAAACCCGAAATACAATCGTAGACCAGTGTTATCATTGTTTGTATAACTCTTGTTTGCTGAACGAGATATTGGAGTGTTATGTAGACCATACGGAGATAGTTCCACGATGATTTTTAAACTGTACATTTATTAAATTACCAAATTACAAAGTCAAGCGTTCACCGAGATCATAAGGAGCACTTTTTAATCGCCATTTTACAAAACTATATTAAATAAGCCAAGCTAGCGATTCGGGATATAAATATTCTACTACCTAAAAGAACCGGCAAAATCACATGAATCAATGTTTTCTAAATTTAACAAAGTTAGTTAAATACAATTAAATATAATATCAGGCCTGAAAGTCAACAAGCATTAGCTTCACCAGTTCGGTATTCCGAATCTAAACCACGAGCTCTTTATTTTTTCAGTATAAACGAAGATTAGATTTGTCTGTCGTTTTTATCTTCTAAATTATATTTCTATAACATTAACGCTAATAAGCATTAACATTCAAAATTTATCATATAATCACACTGAGTTTCTTTCGACGACGAAGCTTCAGAACTGAGGTGTCCCTTTCCGATAAATCGGTTTTCGCCATCATAGGCTTTTGTTAATAAATAAGAAAGTGTTATGATACCGTGTCAAATAATAATTATGATACTGGCAAATAATTGGTGATACATAGGTCAGAACATTCCTCGTGATGTCCATGACTCTTTATCACTGGAAAGAATTTAAAAGTCAGTACAGTTCGTACGTACCAAAACAAAGGGCGCAGTTATCTAAGCATTACAATTGGGGCCAATTAGTGCAGCGGCGACTGCCGGCGATTAACAGAAATAAGTAGGTTCCGTTACACATACGTAATCTCTGTTTGAGCCCTTCGGACGACGAAAGATACGAATGTAGGGAAATAAGCACGCCCGTACCTTCGTCAAGCAAAGGTCAAAAATCTTAACTTTCCTTATTAAAGTCTTAATCTTTAACATTAGCTGTCGCTAATTTGAGGGTAGTTCTGTTTTATAATACTGTACTAACTTTCCTTTTATAGTCAGAACAAATACTTTAAGCCGTTTATTAGTTGTGCATGTCGAAGTGATGAATAAATTTGCTCAAGTTGTCTGTGCTCAATATTTACACTCTACTACGTTTCGGAAATTATCAGGCGGGAAGAAGCGGCAAGAAAACTCGCATAGTTGATTTTTTCGATTAAACATTTACGTTATTTGCAATGGTTCAATTCTTTAGTCCTCTGATGGAACCCGAACCTAAGTCCAGGCATTTTTCAATTTAACCTACCTACTAGGACGCATTGACGCCTTGAGCCAAGCCACAGGCGAGTCTCACAAAACTAACCCATCATTCACCGCTATTATTTATAAAGTTAATTACACATAAACAATATAGTTTTAATTTCATTACACTAAGATATCAAATGAAAATGTGTCTGATATCAATGGTATCGGCAGGGTTTTACCTCATTCAGTCAATGACTCATAATTACGAATAAGGAAAGTAATACTGCGTCTCACTAAATGGAAATGCAACTTTGCAAAAGGAACATTTTAAACTTTTGTATTTTCAAAACTCAGTTAATTATATGTTTCTTATAGAAGTAACGACTATTTGATGATACCTCAGCTCGGGTATTACATAACAATCACGAAACTGCTCATATAAACACATTAATTTTAAACAAAAAAGTCTGTTAAATAGACTGATACTGCTTAATATCTTGTGAATTGTTACATAATCGCATATAGATAATACAACAAATGGTTCATAAATATACATAATATATCACTTGTAATATTTTTCAAGTGAGTCTGCAATAAATGCTCAATAAATGCAAACATTGATAATACAACAGATTACACTTTCATAAAAGCATTTCATGAAATTATCTATATTATATATAAGTAATAAAAGAGTATTGTTGATTGTATCTCTACATTAGACTATATTAGACAAATTTAAAAATAAATTATTCATGTTCTGGCTCCATTTTCAGCAATTCTATTAGATTTTAATTAAGTGTATTAATGATTGTGTGAATAGTCAAAATCTTGTTTTATTCACAAGAGGAAAAGTTGAAATCAGGGGAATTAATGTTAAAGAATTAATCAATTATTGTTAATTGTAATATTTGGAATAAAGTATAGTTTTATTATTGGTGTATATTATATTAATATTTACAGACATATTTTGCTGGACAGTGTTATATAATTACATCCCAATATCAGTATATTCTGTACTATTTAATTAATTTGTGTGAATTATATTAACGGTCAGATTAATTAGACCAGCAGCTTCTTTTTAATGAATCCTTGGCCCAGTAAAACTTTTAGAGTAGCAATGTTTATTGACTTTCCAAATTTAATGAATCGGTAAACTCATTTTTTAGGTAAGTTTACTAAAATCATAAATAGAAAAGAGGAAATATAATACATAATTATAAGTTTTTGTAGGTAACCTTAGCATTGAATATGCAACATTACTACTTCCTTCTTTTTTAACAATATAGTCAATATTTTATAAGTAATCACAGAAAATAAATTGTGATATAAGTACAATTGTAGGTATATTATACCTAATTACAGCTTTAATTTTATCTCAGCTATTATAGATAGCTGATATTTTTTAATTTTTTTTATATAATATATTTTTAATATTTTTTAAAATTACTTACTCTTTTTATAAAATAATGAGCTGTTTTTTTATTTCCTATTCAACGTGTCGTGTCAACGAAGAACACATTTATGTATTGGTTTAATATATTATATCAGCATCTAATTTATAAATAATATGTACTGCTTAGTACTCTTTAAGATTATTTTTACACCTACCTTCTATGCAGGGGGTAATTTTAACCACGCCTTTGCGGAAAATCCATCACACATTCACAAAACACATTTTTTATTTAATCAACAAGCACTGTACTAATTTTCACTTTCTTAATTTCGTTTGTCGTAAAATATTTCGGTGCAAAAATGTAAATGAAAACAGTATTTATCAGTTCTTGGAAAGAACCAGGTACAATAACGCGAAAACGAAGAAAAGGTGTGTTGCACTTTTAAAAACAGGACGTGAAAAGCAAAACAAGATGTATTTTACGATTCACGCACCAATAATTCAGTTTTAACGAACCGAGCACGTAAATCGGACTTTATACGGCTAGTGAGGCATTACTTTGAAATGATATAATCACTTTAACTCACTGACAACACGACATTCTGCGTCGAAAAGAATTATTGACATTAATTTGTTGTTATTGACGATCGAGGAAGAGGTCTGAGAATTGAGATACACTCGCGAGTCAACAACCGTTTGACAGCGGCTTCGCAACTTGGGTCACGGACGCGACGCCATAGCGGTTAATCATTGCCACTGCTATTATTTATTTCTCCCCATTTTATTTCAAAAATAATGTTCACTAAAAGAATTGTAACTTTTTTAATTTCGAAAATTTGAGTTATATCTTAATTATAACAAATTTCATTATAATGGTCACAAATCTAAATGGATACGCCATCTAGAATGGTGTGACTATAACATTACGAATCGCTGTGTACGAAACATCATAGATGTCGTTGTTTAGTAATATAAAAGTTCTCATTAAAAATATAGATGGCATTCTAAATTTAGTATACTTAATATAAAATTCTCGCTTTCTATATTTTAAACTATTTATTAAGATTTTCTGTGAATTAATTAATTTAGTTAACACAAACAAAGTGATGTTTTTTATGTTGAAAATATAAAGTCGTGCTTGTCAGGCAAAATTTTCAAGTTCTACTGCTGAAGACCTGTAGCAGGTGTTCATTTTACCGCTTTTTATGTCGATAATGATAGTTACAAAGTTGTTACTTAAAGACGGTATGTCTTTAAAGTAAAATATTATGTTGAACTTCGGATTGATAATTCTGGTCAGGAGATGACAACGCAATAATTGTTATTATTGTAGTATTTTCAATAATATTTTGCATTTTTGTGGATGAATGGTACATATTTAAGTACGTTGGTTTGAATTTAAGCAAGTACCATCGAGTTCTTCATGAAAAGCAAACTTCATATAAGTATTAACATTGTTCTTAAAGCTATGCTTTATTACCCCTACACATATACAAGATAAACTAATAACACCTATTTTCCGACTTCGCAAAGATCCTTCTTGGGGCAAAGTATTCGTTTTATAATAAGATTCTTAAGTTATTTTCAACTAGACTTATTAAAAACTTAGAGGTCATATATAATAAGTAACCCATATTATTCAATACAAGTTTATATTATAGGCGAAAAAGTGTGGACTTAATATTTGTTAATTTCTGGGTGAATGTGGTCTAGACGATGGTTCCCTATTCCATATATATAGGAGAACACTCCTGCGGCCCTGCCCCAAACTCATCCATTCTATATACGACGTTCTCCCTCCTAAAGTCCCTCGTCCTATTAATGTTGTATGTTTGTTAATGTTTGTGTTTAGACCATGTTGTAAATTTCTATGTAAATGTATTGAATGTAATCAGATTAAGCTGTAAATTATTTTGTGATTGTTGTTATGCGTTGTAATAGTAGTTGTCATATTTTTTTTCTCACTCACCCTTCAAACCGGAACACAACAATACTGACTACTGTTATTTGGCGGTAGAATAACTGATGAGTGGGTGGTACCTACCCAGACGGGCTCGCACAAAGCCCTACCACCAAGAAATTTTATTTATTATTTTTTTATGTAATTATTATTGTTGTGTTGTTTTAGGTTATGGGTCTCCAATTCGTGTAGTACTATTATGCCCTCATAATTAATTAGAGCATGTAATCTCGACCGTACCCATCAATCTCTATCGTGTCTTCTCCATCGCACGTGACGTTGGCGAAATAATCTGTGCCTTTTGGCACAAATAATAGCCACAAAAAGAATCTGGGCTAGATTTAACAAAATTTAGTTGTTGTTACTTTACTGCCATGCACTTTAATTGAAATAAAGCAAAGGCTAGGAAGCAGTAGCCTCGTTAGTAACTACTGAGTTTACTGCCATTTCCTTTCGGTAAATTCTACTTTCTGAACCGGTGGTACTATTTTTTAATTGAACACTAACATTATTATTTAAATGTGCTTTTATGAGCCTACTTTAGTAGATAATATTTTGATTTATACCTATATGTTTTGTTTGACAACTTCGTATCAATGCCTTAATAATCGTGTTCACAAAATTCAACTTGTATGGGAGAAATCATTTTTGTTTGTGGTATAGGTTGGCGAACGAGTATATGGGTCACCTGATGGTAAGTGGTCATAATCACCCATAGACAATGACGCTGTAAGAAATATTAACTATTCCTTACATCGCCAATGCGCCACCAACCTTGGGAATTAAGATGTTATGTCTTGCCTGTAGTTACACTGGCTCATTCACCCTTCAAATATTTTTTTAAGTATGTAATTTGATACTAATATCAGCCTCATATAATACAGGGACGCATAGACATTTTGTGCAATATAAATTTCTGTAAAAACGTTACAATGAAGTTTTATCACTGTCACATTTTCACAGAAATTTATATTTCTCAACAAACAGAAGGTGAATTGAAAAAATCCGGTAGTAGTCAATACTAGGTTGCACGCAGCTGACGGTGTCGTTATTCAATGGTCTAGTCGTGAGTTAATTTACTGGGACTTTCAAGCGAAAAATTATTGCTAGGGTTTGCCGTCGCACTGGAGTGTGTGTTGCACACAACGGGTGCGCTATAATATGCCCTGCGATGTTGACTCCCCTTGAGATTTAAGGCCAAAATAAGCCAAAACTCATCGTCATCAGCATTTGTATGTCTAGGGGGTGTCGGTATGACATTTTTGGGCTACCCAAAGAACTTGTTATATGTAAGTACATAATATGTTTCATAAAGGAGAAATTCATAATTAAAGAAAGGTATATTACAAGTACCGATGTTGTACATTCATTTATTTAGAGGCGTTCTCATATTTTGCTTCGCCACCCCTTGTTCAAGTGTCACGTCGAATGAGCTCACCATTTTCTTAGTGTTTCGGTTCGCCTCGCGTGCTCATTTGAAAGTATCGTTTATGTTTTGTTGGAAAATCAAATCTGACCAAACCTACCAACCACACGATGAAGACTGGATTAGTTTGTAATTTTGTCAAGTAATTATGGTGCACTAACAGAACGGCTTAATGTTGCCCGTCGCAAAAATAAAACCAACAAAAAGCTTTCAAATATGACTTCATATCTTTATTAAAGTCTAACACAGCATCATGATTTACTATTATAATATCATACTTATGCTTACTAGTACGACATAAAATAATGAATAATTTGATTATTTATCAAGTAAATATAATTTATCAATATATTTAATACAATATGTAGACTTCATACTTTAAAACATAGTTATTATTTTGGTATATGACTAGATAGTTATAATATTTAATAATAATAATATTTTATTCCTTCTACATCAATATAAAAAGGTAGGCTGTAATGTATGAGGAACGGTCAGAATGACGACTTGACTAGACGAACTCACCTCAAGTGGCCGTGTTATATTTGTAATAATTTTGATTCTTCTAATAATAATAGTAACTAAATACCGTTTACTTATAATGACATAAAAATAAGTTACGAATTTGGGCAAATTTCTCAAGACTATAAATAAACTGCTGGTTCTCTAAACTGACCAAAACAAAAATATTTCAGGCATCGAACTTCAACTAAAGAAACTGTTCTTATTTTCGCAATATAACATACATTGAAAGGCTTAATAATAGGTAGTAACATTTAAGATATATACCATGTTAAAGTATTTTGATTAATATTCGCAGTCATTAAATGTTTCCCGTAGATAATTTGCCTAAAGACAATTGATCTCTAATTAATCTCCAGAGCCATCAGCTTTGAATACTTCGTATCCCGCTCCACTCCGGGGAATCGGAATCCCTCTTTGGCCAGGTCCTCGTAGGATATTTGGTAGAGGTCTTGGAAACCAGCTTTCTTGGCGACAGCTTGAGACGCCGCAGCGGTGAACACGGTCGCCGTGACTTTCACGCCGATCGCTTTGCAGAGAGGAATCCTGCCAAGAGTCAAATCAAAATTATATGTAATACTTTCTTTCGTTCTTTCTAAAGCTAAGATGCTCGTTTGAAATGATCATCGTGTGTGCATGGACATAGGCTACTTTTCTTAATTTATTCTTTGAGGGGGTAAATTGGGGAGGGATGACATTTTGTGTGTATAAAGTACGAAATTACGAACTGATTTTTTATTAGGTAGTATGATTTTCTGATCGTTATCTTAATCGCAATTGGCGGGAGGCAGCGCGACATCCGGTCAGTAGTATCATTATTATACTGCTAGTGTACTAATGGAAATTGATACCTGTATCAATATTAGCAAACCAGAAATTGATAAAAACCATTTTGTTATTTTTTCAATATATTCTTGTAATCATTTATTAATTTAGAAATAAAACAGTTAAACACAATTATAAATTTCTTTAAATGTATAATCAATTAAAACAATAATTTAATTTAAATAAACAAACCATTAAAAATAACATTATTATTAAATATATATATATTTGTTTTTTCAAGTTTATTCCGTCAATTTACTGTAACAGTTTTCTTTTCTGGCAACACATTTCTCTTTATATGAAGTATGGGAAGCGCGTATCCGAACTCCGATTCATTATAGTAGAAATGTTTATTTCGATCTGATGGGTTGGGGTAGTAAGCCGCGTGCAGAACGCCATCGACTTCGTAAACTTTGACATCGATCGCGTGTTGAGACAATGCGCCGCTGAACAGCATTCGCTCAATGATCTCGCAACTCGGGTGACCTATTTTATTACCCCATAAGTTTAGGAAGCGCAAATAAAACGTCTTTTTTATCGTGTGTAATAAATGGATAATACCATCGTCTGTCAGTTTGTTACTGGCCACATCGAGGGCACGAATTTTTGAATATGGCAAGCCAGAAGTTAAGGCTATCGCTCCAGTGTCGTTGATTCCATTACCGGCGATCATTAGTAGGATTAGTTGTGGATTTTCCTTCAAGTACTGCCCCAGCAACTCAGCGCCGTAGTCACCAATTCTGTTATAACACAGATCTAAGTAGATTAAAGTGTTATTCCGTCGCAAGCCTCGAACGAGGTATTCCATGTCGTGTCCGATCAGTTGGTTTTTCTGTAAATGTAACTCGGTTATTGTCGAGTTTCTTTCCAGCAAGTACTCGATGTGATACGCCAGCCATTTAGTTTCGTAGGAGTATCGATTGAAGAGCGGCACAATTCGGCTCAAATCGATCACTTTGACCGTCTCGTTCCCGTCGTAGTCTTTCCTCAGGGCCGTGATTACATGGGCCAAGCTCGTCAGCGTTATATTCGTCTCTCCGATATCGCAGTACTCAACACTAGCATTATTTTTAAGGAACTTCGCGAAATATTCGCCACCTCTCGAACCAAAATCGTTTCCATTCAACCTCAAACACTTCAGTCTAAATAACGTGGCATATTTAGCCAAATTCAAAATGGACGTTTCGGTTAAGTTGTTGTTCATTATGTCTAGATGGACGATACTCGATCGCCCTTTGATTAGAAGTTTCTTTATTAGCGTTAAGAACCCCGCGTCCGTGATGCTGTTGTAGCTCAAGTCCAGCTTAACAATAAGTCTGGGAGAAGTCTTCACGTGCCGGCAGAGAGCTGGAATGTCTTCGTCGGTAATTCGGCGATTATATCTGTCGTGAACATCCTTCCCTCTCAGAACTAAGAAAGCAGTTCTGTCTGAATTCCTTTCCGTGAACAATTCAAAACGCGTGCTATTTACTTCTTGCGTTGGCAACGGTTTCGGTTCGCCTGTTATTTGTCGAAGTAACTTTATTGTATTGCAAATACATCTTCTGCGTTTTTTCATTTCCTGTTCATGTATAAACCTCTCTCAAGTATTCTTTAACAGAAATAATGATTGTATAAACATGTGTAGGTATAACTGTCAAATGATATATTAACAAGCTTGTCAAAATATGCTATACAAACTTTAAGCATGTAAATAACTTTTTACATTCGTAAAAAAGGCGTATTATTCGATACAAGATTTTGTAAATGACAAAAAGGCGTGGAATTGTAGCAGCACTGTTAAGACGCGTCGTATTGAAACAAGATTAGTCCTGAAAAGGACTGTTTTTCGCGTCGTCGTTGAAACAAGTTTAGTCCTGAAAAGGACTGTTATTTGCGTCGTAATGAAACAAGATTAGTCCTGAAAAGGACTGTTTTTCAAGTCGTATCGAAACAAGATTAGTCCTGAAAAGGACTGTTTTTAGATTCGTTTATCTTCATATCTTCATCTTTCTTCAACACTTCACTACACAACACATGGCAAGTCGACACGGCGATCTTCAGTGCAGTCGTCCTCTCTCCGCGCGGCGCTCGAACGAAATGGCTGACGCGACGTGCGGGGGCGATATTTATAACATCGCGGCAGCAGATACGCGACCCGGCATAATACGCGCGCAGCTCGGCGCGTGACGTCAGCGTGTGCGAGCAAGACGGAACGATATCCTCCGTCTCTTTTATTTCTTATTATTTCTTTATACTGTTTTTTGATTGGTTAATTTATTTTGTATTTTTTGTATATATATCGGTGTAATTTTTCATTAAATCATTCCTTCGACCACTCATCAAGAGTTTTATTCAAGAGCCCCAACACTCCTCTAAAGTGGTGACCCCGAACAAGAGCACTCTGAAGAAAGAATACTATCAAAGAAGAAGAATCTCTGCCCAGCTACCTAAAAAAAAATCTGCTGGAACGAATCCCTGCTCGACGGATCCCTGCTCGACGAATCCCTATCCGACGTGAATCCCTGTTCGACACAATGGAAGACAACAATCAAGCTCTGCCACAAGCCTTCGCAAGCACCCCAGAAGTATCGAGTATTGCGCTGTCAATGCGAATACCACCATTCTGGCGCGAAAACCCACGGCTGTGGTACCTCAGCTTCGAAGCCGCAACGGAGGAATTGAAGAGGAGCCAGGCTCAACTCACACAGATGGTCCTCGTACAATTAGAAAAGGCGGATATCGAACAAATATCCGATATCCTATTCAACGTCCCGAAGGAACAGCAATACCAGGCCATCAAGGATCGACTCATCTCCGTCTATGAAGAATCTGACAGCCGTCAGTTCCAAAAACTTCTCGCCGAGATGGAGCTAGGCGATCAAAAACCCACACAACTACTCAGACGCATGCGAAATCTCGCTAGAGACAAGGTCTCGGACTCAACGCTGCGTATGATGTGGACTAAACTCCTACCAGCACACGTCCGTTCTGTTCTAGCCGTCAGCGAAACCTTCAGCTCAAAAACGACACTTGAAGAGCTCGCACTCCTCGCCGACAAGATGATGGAACAGACACAAGAGGTCGCCGCCGTCTCCACGCAACCATCTACAATACAATCGCCGATGCTATCAACCAATCAAACCGACACACAATTTCTTATAAACGAAATCCGAAAATTATCTCTCGAAATCGCCGAGTTAAAAGCAAGACCGAATACAAGACCGCCATACAACTATCACCGTCAACGTTTCCGGTCCCGCCAACGAAGCTCGTCCCGATCCCGCACACGTGAAGAATCATCATCACCCTACTGTTACTACCACCGTCGTTTCGGTAGTCAAGCGAGGCGCTGCACAACACCCTGCAGCTATAAAAAAGAAGCATCGGAAAACTAGAAAGAACGTTGGCTGCGGCGGAATCCGGCGTTCCTACTACATCATACCGCCTATTCGTAACAGACAAGAAGACGAAACTATCTTTCTTAGTAGATACTGGGGCTAACATATCCGTTCTACCAAGAAGACAAGGCCAGAAAACAACGCCGTTACCATTCAAACTGTACGCTGCGAACAACACGACAATATCAACATATGGCGAAAAAACACTCGAACTCGATCTCAACCTACGACGTCCGTACAAATGGAAATTCATCGTTGCTGACGTGTCGAAGCCTATACTAGGAGCCGATTTTCTAAACCACCATCAATTGATCGTAGATTTAAAAAATCGAAAATTGATTGACGCCGTCACAAATCTCAAGATCAACGCTCCTATAACATCAACAGACACGCCGACAGTCCGCAGTATAGATATCCGCAACGCCTACCACGAAATATTAGCAGAGTTTCCCGGCACTACGCGACTAACTGCGATGCAACTACAACCGAAGATTAACGTCGAACATTACATCGAGACACAAGGCCCGCCTATACATTGTCGCGCTCGACCGATCCCGCCACATCGATATGAAAAAGTCAAGAAAGAGTTCGAAAACATGATTCAACAAGGACTCTGCAGACCGAGTAAAAGCCCATGGTCATCGCCACTGCACATCGTTCCTAAGAAAAACGGTGACATACGAGTATGCGGCGATTACCGGAGACTCAACGCGATTACAAAACCCGATCGCTATCCGGTACCGCGAGTCAAGGACTTCACGTATCATCTCTGCGGGAAAACAATATTTTCAACGATCGATCTCAACCGAGCATACCAACAACTAAGCGTAAGGGAAGAAGACATCGAGAAAACCGCCATTATAACACCAATGGGTTTATTCGAATTTCCCCGAATGTGTCCCGGATTAAAAAACGCCGGACAGACATTCCAACGTTTTATACATCAAGTACTTCGAGGATTAGACTACGTGTTTCCATTCATCGACGACGTACTCATCGCTTCAAACAATGAAACCGAACATCGAGAACATCTCCGAACAGTGTTACGAAGACTCGAAGAGAATGGAATCACTATCAACCCCGCCAAATGCAACCTAGGCCAGTCTGAAGTCAAATTCCTCGGGTACATCGTTTCTAAAGAGGGAATTAAACCGCCTGAAGAAAAAGTAAAAGCAATAGTCGACTATCCTAAACCGAAAACAATAGAAGAGTTAAGAAGATTTCTCGGTATGCTTAACTTCTACCGTGACCACATACCGAACGCAGCTACACTACAAGCTCCGTTAAACTCATACCTACACAACGTAAAGAAGCGCGATAAAACCGTCATTCAATGGACCGAAGAAGCAACGCAAGCCTTCGAAGCGTGTAAGAAGAGCATAACCGACGCCACCTTACTCGCTCACCCTTCACATCAAGCTACGCTTGCGATATTCTGCGACGCATCCGATACATCCGCAGGAGCCGTCCTACAACAATATATCAAAGAGAAATGGCAACCTATCGCTTACTTTTCAAAGAAATTCTCCGACGCACAAATCAAATATTCAACATATGATCGAGAACTCCTATCTATCTACATGGCAGTTAAACACTTTCGTAAGATCTTCGAAGGACGACAAATAATAATATTCACCGACCACAAACCGCTTACATTCGCTATGAACAAGACGCAGACATCGAACGAAACTCCGCGGCGAACAAGACAGCTGTTATACATAAGCGAATTCACCACGGACATACGTCACATAAGCGGGAAAAATAACATCGTCGCAGACGCCTTAAGCCGAATCGAAGCAATAGCCTGCCCATCCACAATCAATTACAGCGAAATAGCGAACGCTCAAGAAAGAGACAGCAACATTCAACAATTATTACAACAGAACAACTTATCCTTCAAAAAAATAAATATCCCGAACACCGACAGCGAAATATACTGCGAAATATCTACATCTCAAATCCGACCTTATATACCCGAAGAATATAGAAAGCAAGTTTTTAACAGCGTACATAATATAAGTCATCCCGGAACCCGAACAACGCGCAAGATGCTTACGAAAAAATTCTTTTGGCCTTCAATGAACTCGGACATCGCTCAATGGACGAAAAGTTGTATTAACTGTCAAAAAAGTAAGATACAACGTCACACGTCAAGCCACATCGAAGCATTCCCGCCAAGCGACCGTTTTCAACACATCCACATAGACATCGTCGGACCGCTTCCTACTACAGCACAAGGACATCGCTATTTAATCACGATGATAGACAGACAAACCCGCTGGCCCGAAGCTATACCTACCGCCGACATATCAGCTGAGACAGTCGCAGAAGTCGTCTATAATCACTGGATAGCAAGATTCGGATGTCCCGCCACAATAACAAGCGATCAAGGTCGACAGTTCGAAAGTCACCTGTTCAATAACCTTGTAAAAATTCTCGGAATAAACAAAATCCGTACTACGCCATACCATCCGCAAAGCAACGGAATCGTCGAACGCTGGCATCGTACATTGAAGACCGCACTGCGAGCGAAGCTATCGAACGCGAGTTCGTGGAGCAATGAACTCGCTACAGTACTACTCGGACTGCGAGCCGCACTACGCACCGATACCGGCGTTAGCACAGCTGAGCTTACCTACGGCTATAACCTACGATTGCCCGGCGACTTTTTCGACGCAAGCACATCCATACCTACATCTACGATGGATAGTACGTACGTCGAAAAACTACGCGCGAACATCGCTCAATATAAGCCTCAGCCGTTCGAAACACATCGAAACAATAAACACATCTTCGTGCATCAAGACCTACGTACATGCAGTCATGTGTTTATTAGAGTCGACGCATTAAGAACGCCACTTCAAGCACCATATGAAGGTCCCTATCGAGTCGTACAACGATCGAATAAGGTGTTTACGATTCAATTACCCGACCGTCAAACCAACATATCAATCGACCGATTGAAACCTGCATACGTGCTGCAAGAACCAGAAGAACAAAATAACCTCACTCAACCAGATACAAACCTTACCATTACCTTACCTTACCACAAAAAAACCGTTACCATAGAAAACCAGTTACCTAACGTATCGAATAACTTGACGTCACAGCCTGTCAACATCAAAACATCAAGGTCAGGCCGCAACATCAAACTGCCGGTACGTTTCACTTGAGGGGGACTCCTGTAGCAGCACTGTTAAGACGCGTCGTATTGAAACAAGATTAGTCCTGAAAAGGACTGTTTTTCGCGTCGTCGTTGAAACAAGTTTAGTCCTGAAAAGGACTGTTTTTTGCGTCGTAATGAAACAAGATTAGTCCTGAAAAGGACTGTTTTTCAAGTCGTATCGAAACAAGATTAGTCCTGAAAAGGACTGTTTTTAGATTCGTTTATCTTCATATCTTCATCTTTCTTCAACACTTCACTACACAACACATGGCAAGTCGACACGGCGATCTTCAGTGCAGTCGTCCTCTCTCCGCGCGGCGCTCGAACGAAATGGCTGACGCGACGTGCGGGGGCGATATTTATAACATCGCGGCAGCAGATACGCGACCCGGCATAATACGCGCGCAGCTCGGCGCGTGACGTCAGCGTGTGCGAGCAAGACGGAACGATATCCTCCGTCTCTTTTATTTCTTATTATTTCTTTATACTGTTTTTTGATTGGTTAATTTATTTTGTATTTTTTGTATATATATCGGTGTAATTTTTCATTAAATCATTCCTTCGACCACTCATCAAGAGTTTTATTCAAGAGCCCCAACACTCCTCTAAAGAATTAATACCTGTTGACTTCCAGGCAGGATATATTAATTTAAATAATTGTGTTAACTGACATGACTGTATTTTTTTAAATGTTGAAAAAGAGTAACTACTTTGTTTCTTGCCTGGTTTTTCTCGGTAGAATCTACTTTCCGAACCGGTGGTAGTTTCACTTAATTGTTAAATGACGATTCAAAAGTGCTTGTAAAAGCCCACTTGAATAAAGTTTATTTTGATTTTGCTAGAGTAACCTTGGAGTAGTAAACCAAAAAGCTTCAGTAAGAGTATAACTCACCTTGTTGCCTCCACTGGTGACGAAGGTAGGCTGGTTAGTTTTTGGTCAGATGAAGGGAATTGCGATTCAACGCAGGCAAAAATTAAAGAGTTCGTATAAATTTAAGGACTTAATGTTAATAATCCTTATTAAATAGTGGTGTAGAATCAAAAAGTACAAATTAAATAGTTTAAGCTTCCTACAAAAAGTGTTTTGATTACGATGTGACAAATGATGTTGTATATGTAATTAAAATTTCAACATCCAACTTTAACGTGATCAGTAACCGCGAAAGTACTTTCAAAGGGTTTAGATAAATGAAAACTACTTGTTGATAGCGGACATGCATAGTAGAATACAGAACATGGATTGATCTTACCTTACGAAGACGAGCGTTGAACAAAAAAAGTTAATTATAAATCATAATTTTCTACGACCTCATTGTTAATCACGTGAAATTAATGAGTACATCGCTATGGGATGAGTCCGATCGGCGCGGAATCGTCCGTAGATGACCTATAGACTATGACTTGTTTTAATGTCGGAAAATCAACGGATGGTTCACCTTTATAAAGTTGATTTAATGATCAGCGAAACGGACGAGTAACAGCTAGTTGGTAACTAAAATTATAACAATATAACTTAGGATTTAAACCTTCAGCTAACATTTGATGTTTGAGTCAAATGTTGTAATAAAAATACATAACAATATAAATACTAATGATATTCGATAAAATATAGTCAATGCGCCGCGCTCGATCCCATTCCGAGGACGTGGCGGAATGCTCAGCATTCCCGCTGAAGATATTTCTAATTTTCTCGTCGATGGCATTCTATTATATGAGAAATAGAATTCCAATACGCTCGACAATTAGGACGATCTATTTCTTAAGCGCTTTGTAGGTGTACACCCGCGTTACAGCTATAATAGTCCGCTAAGCGTTCATGTTTTGAAGCGTTTTTTTTTAGAGAACTCAAATTTTTAAGGATAAGGCATCGTGGTTCGGCCACATTTATGCTGTTCTATTTTCACACAAATACCACATAATATGCTAAGTTTTTAGTATGTATGATGAATAAATGAAACTAGTTAATCAATACATATTATAAAATAAAGTCCCCCGACATCGTCTGTCTGAGTGCGTGTTCGCGATAAACTGCAAAACTATTGAACGGATTTTTATGTTAAGTCAATAAGTCCTTCTTGGGGCAGTGTATCCGTTTCTATAACAAAATTCCGCAGACATTTTTAACTTTGCCGTTTAGTAAATTCAAATCGTTTGTAAAAAATACATTGGTAGAAAAAGCATATTAAACATATTCGGGTTTTTGTGTAAATAAGTTGAAATAGAACGACAATTGTTAAACATGTCGGAAAAAGCAACGAAAAAAATATAAAAAAATTGCCTTTTTTCATTACATTTCTATGTAATGAAAAAAGGCTATTTTTTAACATTTCAATGTAAGTGGTAGGTGGACTTGCGAATGGGTCCCTGGTGGTACGTGGTCACTACCTATTAACATTTGCACTGCAAGAAATAATAACAATTCCTTACATCACCTTTGTAACTCAGCTGCTATGTCTCTTGTGTCTAGTTACACCGCCTCACTGACCCTTCAAACCTTGTTTATGACAATACTAAGTATTGCTGTTTAGAGAAAGAATATCTGATATTGTAAACCCTACTGTCGAGTTAGACTACTATTTGTTTTTTTATTTTAATTTGTACTTTAGTTACTCGTACACGTAAAGACAAATAATTAAGCCAGTATGTAAGAAAACAATACGCATTACGTCTATATTTTATTAGGACATACATGCTTTAATTAGTCTCTTATCTACTTATATACTCATATTTACCTCGCCAGTAATATCTCCTTGCCGATGCCGCATCCCCTCCACTTGGGATCAACTACTAGCCCGTATGCCGTCAAGTACTGCTCTACACCGAACTTGGTGAAGATGTCCACACTACGACTCACTAGGTCCACCGCACCGAAGAGCTTTGCCCATATTTTGTCAGCAGTCTGTTTGAAAACATTAGTTTTAGTTTAGGTCAGCAAATTAATTTAGTTTTTTAGACATTGATTACAAATTTTTTGATGGCCCAGTAGTCAGAACGCGTGCATCTTAACCGATAATTACGAGTTCAAACCCAGGCAAGCACCACTGAATATTCGTGGGCTTAAACCAAAATCAAAATATACTTAATTTAGTGGGCCTTTTCAAGCACTTATGAATCGTAATATAACAATTAAGTGAAGCTACCACCGGTTCGGAAAGCAGACTCTACCGAGAAGAACCGGCATGAAAATCAGTAGTTACTCTTTTTTTTTCATATACAATGATTATCACTGATTTTATCAAAGTGATCAATGTTACTGTGAATATACATGATATTGTTGTAAATATGTAAATATTGCGACGCAACAGTGAGTATTCCTACTCTCTTAAAAACATCTCGAAGAGAGTCTCTAGCTCCAAGATTATAAATAAACCGGATTGCTCTCTTTTGTAAAATAAAGACAGATTCAATGTCTGCAGCGTTACCCCAAAGTAATATGCCATATGACATAATACTGTGAAAATAACCAAAATAAACTAAACGAGCGGTATCAATATCAGTTAGTTTAATTTGTGTTATAATACATTTCGTGCTCGGCGGTGAAGGAAAACATCGGGAAGAAACCTGCATATGTCTTATTTTTATAGAAATTCTGCCACATGTGTTTTCTGCCAACCAGCTTTGGAACGGCGTGGTGTAATATGTTCCAAATTTTCTCCTCAAAGGAAGAGGAGGCTTTAGCCCAACAGTGGGAAATTTACAGGCTGTGGAAGTGTGTTTGTGTGAAGTGAACAGCTCTTCGATACAACAACAACAGACCGATCATTTCAATTTGCCCACCTTAAAAACTTCTTCCTTGTCAGTCTTCGCGGCGACGGTGAGCACGTTCACTCCGATGATCTCCGTCGCGTCGTCTTGGTCTTCCACGCAGACGACGGAGATCTGGTCCCTCAGGGTGTCGCGCCAAAGCTTCTCCAGTTCGAACAGCGCCGCCGGGTGCTTGTGGATCTCTTCAAATAATTTGCATAATTACAGTGAGGTGAATCTCCAGAAAAGGAGAAAATTGTTGGTGACTGCGACGATTTTTCTGATAAGAAGTATTTAATAAGCTCCAAGCCTTAAGAGTAGGGAGGTTTAGCGGACTATGAGTTGGAGTTACTGTGAAGTTCTTAGTTGGTTCTTCTAGGTACTATATTCCGAATCGTAGATCGCTGTACATATAACTCAACAAGGGTAAGATGACGAGCCAAACGCACTTAAATAAATAGTATTTATTGAAATAGGCTCGTAATACCTACTTGAATAAAGAATATTTTAATTTTGATTTGAAAAAGTAATAAAATAATACTTTTAATTCAGCTGCAAATACTTTAACTCGAACTTAATATCGAATAATATAAAATAACTATTTTTTTTAATTATTTTATCGTAATCCTAAAATTTGATTGATGAAAGCGTGGTCTATGGTGGAATTGACTAATTTAATTTTATATTATCATTAACACATTTATATTCCATTCTTCGGTCGTACCTTCAACTTTACAAATAAAACACTTGGATTTTAAAACAAAGGTAATTTTATATAAAGGCTATTTTTATGCAAAATGTGTCAACCGGAAGTCCGATTGAAGACCTTTGATACTGACATACACGTACCTATGTACTTGCACGGAGGCTCGTCTGCTGTGAAGTACTTGATGAGGAGCTGGACAGCTGGCTCCACCTGCTCGTCCGTGACGTCCTGCACTCTGAGTTTGGTGCCTCTGGCTGTAAAGCGGTGCCACACCGTCGGCAGGGGGATGTTAGCGGGACGCGTGTAGACCATCTGGAACGGGCAGACCATTACCGAAGGGGAAAGAGGAGCCAAAGATTCCCTTCAGTTTTGGATATGATCTAAGCAAAATATTTTCAACAAAGAACAATAAATTCTCTCCAATTTTATTTTTCATGCTGAACAGAACAACAACAACAACAACAGCCTGTAAATTCCCACTGCTGGGCTAAAGGCCTCCTCTCCCTTTGAGGAGAAGGTTTTGAACATATTCCACCACGCTGTTCCAATGCGGGTTGGTGGAATACACAAATGGCAGAATTTCTATGAAATTTGTCACATGCAGGTTTTCTCACAATGTTTTCCTTCACCGCTGAGCACGAGATGAATTATAAAGACAAATTAAGCACATCACGCGTTCTAACCACTGGGCCATCTCGACTCTTTACAGACTGAACAGAACACGGATACATAAACACTTTGCCACTCAGAGTGTAGAAATCATATTACACTCACTGATCTCAAGAGGTTTATCTTGAGTAACGAACTTATACTCCGTTGTTCGTGTAACCTCAACATCAAAGTCAGAGGTCGACATAAATGATGGGCAGAGCATCAATGCTCGATATTTTGTAGCAAACGAAAATCAAAGAATTCGGCAGCCAAGTGCGATACTATCCATTAAGTTTACCGTTAATGGTTTTGTTTACAAATCTCCTCTGTGTTTAAGCAGTAATAGAATATTCGCGTTCCTCGGCCCTCTTAGCGGGATGGGCTGCAAACACCCTCATAAATATAAATGACGGTCTGTTTGTTTGCTTCGCGCCTCATTGTTTATGGAGAATCAGAGTTAACCTACTTTCCACACAATTCATGGTATAGTGGTTCAATTTTGGGTCGAAATTATAAAAAATAGTAAACAATAACATACCTGTTATGTGCAAATATGATTTAAGTACTTTATATTCATATAAATTGTTAATAAAATTATTTTATAATACGTATAAATAAATTAAGTGGCAATATAAACTTACCGCTAAGTTGGTTTGATGGGGGAGCGATTAAGTTTGACCCGTCGAGGAGGCTCCAGCGCCGAGACTGAGCGATCTTAAGGGATGCTGCAGGTGTGCGGCACACCGCGAGAAGTGCCCACATATATATGGGATTGTAGTTGGTAGCAGATACAGTGGTGCCGTACATTATTTCATAGTAAATATGCATTTATTTAAATTACTTTCCTTTTTATAAAGTGTTTTCTATATTTTAGTAAATAGTAATAATAAACATATTAAATGTTATATTTTCTACTAAACATTTTTATTGAATTTAATGTAAACCCTCCACCGGCTAGGAAAGTCATACATCACACCCTTGAGTATCGTCGCCGATTTGCCAGCTTATCATCTTTTTATAGGATGCGCTTTGGACAGTGCTCGAACGCTCTTTTCGACTGATTTACTATCCATCCATTCCTTTATCGGCCTTCTAGGCGCAGACTAACGTTTCACACATACATTGTTGACACACCCAAAAGTTGAGTCGAGTTTGTTTTTGGTGAGAGTCGTCAAGAATTGGAACGACCTGCCTGCCTCAATTTTTCTGACAAGTTGAACTCTGGAGCCTTTAAAGGTAGAGTGAACAGGTTGGGTGGGCGTGTACCGCCTTCGTCTTCATCTACAATTTACACTGCACAAACGCCTATTCCATTACAACTGTATTAAAAAAAAAATAAAGAAACACAGTAGACACTCTTTTCAATCCATTTTAATTACAAAATATGTCGAGAATGTACAATTATTATTGTTCTTATAAATCTTTAGTAAAAATCAATAAATATGAATTCAACTCCTTCATTTCTTATACCTATCATCTGGCATTGGGTAATTATGACTTATTTATTAAAGCAATCAATTCAACATTGTTTTTAAAAGTCAATATCAGTAATCTACATTCAGTATATTACATGAGTTCATTTATGGAAGCTCGGTGTACCCTCGGGCGGCAATAACCGCGTCACGGGGTAATCTAAGCCGCAAAACGGAATCTAAGTGCCGCCTCACCGTGACGACACGTCGCTATGTCGTTAGGTCGCCGGAAACGCGTTTTAAATAATTACTTGTAAGTTATATTTAATTATAAGATTATATCAAAGGCCGTAGGTTAACCACCCAAACTAAATTCCATTTCTGAATTATCTTGCAAAGCTGTATGGTCTTAACTTGGAATATGTATCATATAAAATCAAAATTTTATTCATGTCGTATGTTACAGAACATAATAAAGGTTGAGCTACCGGTAAGAACCGGGAAGAAACTCAATAGTTACTCGTTTCTAACTGCTAGCTGACTCCGATCGCGTGACTTAATCCACCGTAGCCCTGCCTAAAATTATTACGTAGCTAAGTTTCAACCAAACCAACAATTTGTTTAGACATATACATAGACAATATTATTTTATATTTTATTAATATTTGGAAGTTATTTTCTTTGAAATTGTCATAATATACATATTTTTATTTGTGAACCCATCTCAACAACGCTACATATTACCGCAAGATTTCAACAGTATATCTGTTATAAAAATTTTAACAAAAAGAAAAACCGACTTCAAACAAAACACTATTTTAAAACAAATGAATATGCACGAAAAAGTAATAAAAATAATTGCGTATTCAACATATTTTTAGAGTCTTCCTAAGTTATATGAAATGAAAAATATTAGACCACTTAAAAGTCGATTAACGATTATATCATAATCCTAACTGCGAGCCGTATAGGAGTTCCATCACTACATAGTATAAAACAAAGTGGCTTTCTCTGTCCCTATATCTTTAAATCTACGCAACGGAGTTTGATGCGGTTTTTTTTAAAAGATAGTGTGATTCAAGGGGAAGGTTTGTGTATATAAAACATGAACAATATAGTAAAGAAACACTGATAATTTTAGAAGTTTGCGATGTGATGTCGTAAATAAACAATATCTGTAGTTGATTATAATATTCGACTATGATAATTACATAAACATAACCACATTACGGAAGGTGACTCAAATATCCAAATAACCTATAAATAAAAGATTCGACTGAGTATCGCTAACGTGCTCCTCAGAATTGTTCCGTTCCCTTCCGTTCCGTTACTTTGTCATGGATCCTGTGCTCAGAACCTTACCAAACTTTCACCAAATTACCCTTGAAGTATATATTTTATAATAAAAAAAGAATTATCAAAATTGGTTAACGTGATTTTCAGTTATTCACCTATTTGTCGCGCATATACATAATGCAAATTTAAGACTTATGTCGTTTTCATATGGATACCATCATCGGAAAATTATCAAAATCGGTCCACCCAGTGAAAAGTTATGAGGTAACAAACAAAAAAAAAAAAAAAAAAATACAGACTAATTGATAACCTCCTCCTTTTTGAAGTCGGTTGAAAATCGCATCAACATTGGTAAAACGTTTTAAAAATTAGTGGTAGCAAACCAACAGACAAAAAGGCCCAAATTCTAAAAGTCATAGTTATAGGTATATTATTTATAACCTTATATATTTAGCATACAGAAGTGAAATAGAATAAAGAAAAGGACGAGCATATAAACTACTTAAAACAATTTACTAACAAACGAAAATGGTTTCTTTCGAATTTACCTTAATATAAATAAATCACCAATTCACACATATTTTATTAAATAACTTACTCAGTTGAGCTTACAGTCCAAAAATATTCACTTATAACACTTTTAACAAATTACAAGTCGCGCCAATATTGGCCTTACTGTTTGCGCCCAAATATAAAAGATATTGACGGCTTGATACGGTTTCGCGTTTATTCTTTCCAGCCAGTTGTAAAGTTAAAGGAATCTCCTAATCGTCCTCGTAGCGTTGGTAGAGCCGCTCTGGCTCGAAGTCATACTCGTCGCAGTGTCTTCAAAAGAGACAGAGAATTCAGTGTGGTCCAGGGCTCGCCGACGATTTTTCTAAGATTCGCTCACATTCGTCATCTGAAACATTCACATTCTACAACTGTTATACACGGTGAGGGATCTAGGTTTACAATAATAGCCCAGGTAACGAAGCTAAAATAAAAATAATAAATATGAAAGTTATGAAAATTGGTGACAATGTTTATTCTGGCTTATTATTGAATGTATTAAAAGTTCTGAACAATTGAAGCTATGAATTTTTCTGTTCACAAAGTCTCCACATCCACATTCGTAATTCATTTTAGCATAAAAATATAACTATTACAAAAAAAAAATTTAAACTTTTAACGAAAATTTAATGCTCTCCAACTTTTGTAATAACTACTTTTTCAATAAATATCATAATTGAGGAATTATTTAGCAAAAACCATAAAAGTGCACCTTTTTTTCAAGATGGCGGCGATTCCGGAGCTTCAATTGTTCAGGACTTTTGACTTGTTCATTAATAAGCCAGAATGAACATTGTAACCAAATTTCAAAACTTACGTATTTATTATTTTTATTATGTGAAATTTGGCCTTCATTGACTGAGCTATAAACTAGGTTTCTAATAAACGTTACAAGTGAGAGCTCTCTTTGCTAATTTTCCCCAGTACCACCTCAAATATTTCCATAGTGGTGAATCCTCCGAAGACGGAGTCCGGGTGTTATAAAACCTGTGAACAGACAACTGTGACAGAAGGCGTCCCGACTGTCTGAATAGACCACGTGTCCAACATAAGCAAGCCTTCTTCAGGACCACACATCCAAGACCAAGCGTCTTCCAGGACCAGGCGTCCAAGACCAAGCGTCTTCCGGGACCACACGTCCAAGACCAAGTGTCTTCCAGGACGGCATGTCCACCATGACGAATCTTCCACGAAGATCAAACGCCTTCCTGGTCGCTTCTGTAATAAGACTTTAGAACCAATCAATTAAAATGTCAGTCTGTATGTCTATATTGGGATTATGTCAACTATACCACTCTCCACTCCAAGGAATACGGAGGATATACGAGTATATGGTGCCTTGGAGTGGAGAGTGGCAGCGGCTTGTGTTGTTTTCCCGTAAGAACTGCTCAACAATTAAAGTTAATAGCGATTACTAGGCAGGACTTTTATCACTCGATAAGGTCCTCTCATGCCCGAATCCAGCTATCCTGTCGACTGGGTGTACTTAATTACGAAAACTGAAGTTTAAGAATTAATTCTCAACTAGCTATACCCGCCCGCTTCGCTGGGCATTAGTCGCAAAAAAAAAATCATTTTGTAATTAATTACTGATCGTCAACAATGTATAAATAATAAAGAAACAAATAAAGAAACATTTGAGATCTAATCAAATTCTTAAAAAAATATATATTTAATATTCGTCATCTATTTCATCTTCTTCAATGATGTTCTTGATAGGCTGCATATTGGTCATAATACCCATAAACTTATACGATGTTATATATGTAGGTACGATAAAATTTTTAATTAAATTTCTATAGTCTGTAAAAGTTTGCATCAAACCAACACGTCCTCTTTTATCCGCTTCTATCGAATATCGATGTTATTACATTTACAACCTTGACAATACTTGCGAACGTACGTCAAAGCATCCTGAGCATATTCGTGCATATGTCTTGGACTTCCACTGTACGAAGATCTTTGTCCAATATCAGCAGATACTATATCATTCGATATTGTATCTCGTAAATAAATGTACTCTTTGGCTCAGAGTTTTGATTGGTCGTATCAATCTAGTTTAATCGTTCGTTCTCGACCATAGCGTACATGTCAACAATGAATTGTTAAAACAGTTGACGATACTTCAGAATATGGTTAGATTGATTATCTCTAATCATTATACGATACGCAAAAAAATCCATACAACTAACTCTTCGATGTCACAGAGCCTGTCGTGAGAATATTTTGATACAGTCCGAGATGATATCCATCTATAATTGGATAATCGTAATAATTGTCATACGATTGATGTGTTTCAGCGACACTTTGATTGTTTTTGTGTCGCTTAGTGATAACAATACCTCGTTTTGTAATTTCTGTACCGACAACTACAGCTGTGACTTTAGGAGTTACGGCAGCATTAAAACGCTTTTCATGCTCTGCATTCAATGGCGTTCTATCTGCATTAATAATGACTTTGAATAATTTGTTGTTTGACCAGAAGGTCAGAGCAGTTTTAAAATCTTTTACTAAACATTTATTTTCATAAAGCATACCTAATCCTAAATTTAGCGATGATTTCTCGATTAGTTGTGGTACTGAACATGCATTGAAGATCAATCTTTTTCTACGTTTTCCATGGAATAAATTTCCAGAAACTGGAGATTTTATTTAGATACTGGAAGAAGTGAACCAATCATATGATACACTTTCAACGTAGACGCGAAATTATTGAATTGTACGTACAATATTTGTTGCTCCAAATGATGTCATTTCAAAGCAAGAATTTTAATTTCTAATATGCTTAAGGAAATATTCAGACTCCTCAGTAGTTCCCGTACTGTAGATAAGAAGAGGTTCTGGTGGTTCAACCAGTTGTGGTAAATATATTTTGAAAGTGGAGTAGCACTATACCAGCAGTTTATTTTTAACATCATAGCGTGACAATATGGGCAAACTACATTCATTGAACCAATGATCACACCGGGATTTATTGAGATTGGTTCTAGTTCTTGACTTAGTCTATTTTAATCGTTGATCACCCAGTCGCTGGGCTCGCTCATCAGGTTTTTCAGTATCTCTTGATGAAGATGCTTGTTCGAAGATCTGGAACTTGATCATTACGTTGACTGTTTTGGCAACTCTCAAAATATAATTTCGGATTCTATTTGTTTCTAAACGTATTTCTTGTTGGTATGTTGTTTGCGTAGCTCTTTTGGATGACGCTGCGCATATATTGTTGACGTTCCGATCTTTTGTTTCTTGAATGGCATGGTGGTTTCTATTTATATAAATTATTTGATTCAATGATGATCAATGATTTTCATTTTTTATTTCATATTTTAAATTTATCGATTGATCGGCATAGAAATGCATCGTGATACTCATAAGGGCCATCTGTTGGTTATTTTTAATGATACGGATGAAATAATCACTTTCTCCGTGAAAAAATACTTGTACGTACTCATTTTCGTGACAATGGGTTGAACGGTGTAAATATATTTATATCGCAGCGCAACCTGGTGGCGAGTTATATCAATGGGGATAGCATAACCTCTTTATTCATTTAATCGTAATGATCGATCAATTAGTTTCTGAGTTTATCGATGACACACATACAAACACATCCGCTTTTGTATATAGATAGCCTATCATTTGCGCAAGCACGTGTTTTTCCTGTATACCATTTTTTATAAAGATGCACGGTGCATCTGTTCTCTAGTTATAGCAGAACATACAGACCGACAAAAATGTCTAAAATGGTAAAAATTATGTCAGTCAATCATAAAAGGAATACTTATGACGAATTACGACAAAAATAAGTGTACAGACAGACTCTAGAGATTTATATAGTAATATAGATTTAGTATTCACGTGCGATAGATTTATTATTAGCGTATTTCATGTATAAGTTGGGTGTTTCTATACCGATTTATATGCTTCTTTTTTATGGAAAAGTTAATACTGTTAACTTTTTTAATTTGGGATGATTGAGAGTGTTATAAACGCAGGAATAGACAAATATAATCAGAGAGCTTCGAACTACTAAGCTATTGGGAGTGACACGTGTTATTGTGAGTCAACCATAAAAGATAGACAAAGGCTCTCATGGGATATTTTATACATAATTTTAAGGAGGACATTTCCGTAATGCACAATTTCTATGTAGCTTTAACCATTAAAGTTGTACACGCGACGGAAGCTTAAAATATGGAGTAATTTCTCCCGTTTTTCCGACATTTCCCTTCACTGCTCTGCTCCTATTGACTGTAGCGTGATGAAAAGTATACTATAACCAGCTCAGGAGTATAGAAAATAATTGTACCAAGTTTCATTAAAATCCGTCGAGTAGTTTTTGTTTCTATAACGGTTATACGGACAGACAGACAAAAATTTTACTGATTGCATTTTTGCCATCAGTATCGACCCCTTTTCAACCTCTGATAGTTATTTTGGAAAAATATTTCATGTACAGAATTGACATCCCTACAGATTTATTATAAGTATAGCAGATTCACTTACATGAGAACAGTATGATAAATGTAACAATAACAAAAAATATATTCGCCTTTAACGGAATAGAATATAGTAAAATAGTTGTGTGTATTTTAATCGCTACAAAAATGGGTATTCTCTAAAATATATTTTGAGAGTTGAGACTTGAACCCGCTAACTGAGCTTACATTTTTTATATAATATAAATACAATTTTAATAAAAAGAAAAACCGACTTCAAACAAAACAGTATTTTAAAACAAATTAAAATGCACTAAAAAGTAATAAAAATAATTGCATATTTAACATATTTTTGAGAGTCCTCCTAGGTAAAATGAAATGAAAAATATTAGACTACTTAAAAGTCGATTTACGATTATATAATGTAGTTATAGTTATTGTTATATTTGGAGCCGGTGTCAGCCACAGGCACACGCTTCAACAATCAAAAGAAAGAAGCGATACGAGCCTCTTGATTGACCCAGTATAATATCGTATAAAAGGTAATTTGTAAGAAACATTTCTTAAAGTATTCTCGTATTGTTTTTTGATAGGTATAGTATAGGGTTGGCTGACACCGACTCCAAATATAGCAATAATTATAACTACATTATATAATCGTAAATCGACTTTTAAGTAGTCTAATATTTTTCATTTCATTTTACCTAGGAGGACAATTTCAAAAGAAACTTTCGAATAAAGCAAAAATAGACTTTTGAAAATGCGGATTTAAAACGTCACGCGGCGTAAACTACAAGGATCCCTCGAAAGAGCTGTAATCGAACTCAGCAAAAAAACTTTGAAAAAGACCAACTATATTTCGGACATCATATGACATCACATCACATACACAAAATTTGATTAAAGATAGTAAGAAATTCTGCCCCATATCGCACCCTAACTGCGAGCCGTATAGGAGTTCCATCACTACATAGTATAAAACAAAGTCGCTTTCTCTGTCCCTATATCTTTAAATCTACGCAACGGATTTTGATGCGGTTTTTTTTAATAGATAGTGTAATTCAAGGGGAAGGTTTGTGTATATAATAAATGAACAATATAGTAAAGAAACACTGACAATTTTAGAAGTTTGCAATGTGATGTCGTAAATAAACAAATTCTTTAGTATATTTAGTATCAGTATTGCACCCGTGAGAAGTCGGGGCGGGTCGCTAGTTGATTATAATATTCGATTATGACAATTACATGAACATAACCACGTTCCGGAAGGTGATTCAAATATCCAAGTAACCCATAAATAAAAGATTCGACCGAGTATTGCTAACGTGCTCCTCAGAATTGTTCCGTTCCCTCCCGTTCCCTTAATTTGTCATGGATCCTGTGCTCAGAACCTTACCAAACTTTCACCAAAGTACCCTTAAAGTATATCCTTTATAATAAAAAAACAATCATCAAAATTGGTTAACGTGATTTTGAGTTATTCATCTATTTGTCGCGCATATACATAATGCAAATTTAATAATAATAATAATAATAATAATAAAAACATTTATTGCTTCAGATAAAATCGCACATTACAAAATATATCTTAAGAAAAAAAACAAAAAAACTATACATTCTACTTAATTGCTAATATTACAACCTATTTTTTTTTCTTACATAGTGCTTTTTTCTTGGCGACAGTATCGCAATTGGATGCTAGCTCAGCTATGTGCTGTGCTACGCACAGCGCTGATTTTCAGCTTGCTCCTTCTAAATTACTTATATTTAACTTATAGCGCCGCACCGTTCCGTAACATGTTTATGTATAACAAAAAAAAAAAAAGTAAAAAGAAACCATTGACATATTAAAGCACCACGACAAAAATTAAATTAAAAAGAAAACATCTATTCTACATTAATATATAATAAATAAATAAAACGACTAAAAATTAATTTACGCTCACATCTCCGTATCATAACAACCACAACACTATGTTTAAAAGGTATGCCTACAAAAAAAAATATATATATATATTGATATATAAAATTAAATTAAAAATTAAATAAATAAATATCTAAGCTATTTAGGATTTTAGGTATTTTTATTTTTATACGTAGCTGCATCGACTTGTAGATGAAAGTAAAATTCTTTGAGATATTTTTTTAAAGTTATAAGTGACAGGTGACATTCACGTAGAGGTGGTGGGAGGTCATTCCAAATTTTTGCTGCAGCGTATTTGAAAGCACCTTTAAAACCTGCAGTGTTATGTTTAGGAATTGATAATTTAAGCTTCACAGTTTCTCGGACACTTCTTTCTTTCCTATCTTCCAGCCAGTCGAGCTTTTTGTATAGGTAATGTGGCCTTTTGTTACGCACAAGTTTATGTATAGAAACTGCTAGATGTAGCTTCCTACGTGATTTCATGTTTAACATATTGTGAGAATTAATAAAGGGAGTTACATGGGATCTCTTTGGTATGTCAAAACAAAACCTAATGCATGCATTGTGAACTCGCTGTACAGCTTTTTCTGTCTTTTTCAATAATCTGGGACCATACACTGTGTCACAGTAATTAAAAATAGATAAAATAAGTGACTCGACTAGGGTAATTCTTACTTTCTCAGACATGAAAGATCTCAAACCATATAGTACTTTTAATTTATAAAAAGCATTTTTTATTTTCAGATTAAGATGTTCTATAAACCTGAGATTTTCGTCGACGTAGAGACCAAGATTTTTTGCAACTTTAACTTGTTCTAGCGATTCATTGCCTATTTTAATCTGTGGATTATGTTCCTTAATACATTCCATTTGATATTTGGTGCCCAGTATAATATAGTTTGATTTATTCGCATTAAGAACCAAATTGTTTTCTTCGGACCATTTAGATATATGTTCCAAATCATTATTTATGGAATTTACTGAATTTGATGTATTTTTTGGATCAAAATGTAAATAAACCTGCGTATCATCGGCATATTGATGCATCTTACAGTATTTTATCTCGTTACTTAAATCTGCTGTATATATAATAAAAAGGATTGGGCTTAAACTTGATCCCTGGGGTGTTCCACGCGTGTTATATTTAATGTGCGAAATCAGCGGTTCTTTTTGTTCTCCATTTATAAAAACATACTGTTTTCTATCCTTTAAGAAAGACTTAAACCATTTACAGGCATTATGAGATATTCCGTAGTAGTATAGTTTTGCTAGCATAAGTTCTATATTTATACAATCGAAAGCTCTTGAAAAATCTAGTAAAACGAGTATACTTCCATTGCCATTGTCTGAAGCCGATAAAATATCATCTGTTACTGCTGATAACGCAGTGGCAGTTCCATGCGCCTTTCTAAATCCAGATTGATATTCTGGGAGTATATTATGTGTTTCTAAATAGCTGGTTAATTGTATACAGACTATCTTTTCTATTATTTTTGCCATAGCTGGGAGAATACTAATGGGTCTTAAGTCTTTATAATCTTCCACTGATGTGATCTTTGGTAAAGGTATTACTTTCGCTATTTTCCATGAATCTGGGAACGTGTGAGTTTTGATGGACTGATTAATAATATAGGTAATGATCTCAAGTGTTACAGGTAGTGTTAATTTTATCATAGTTATTGAAATGTCATCGTGACCTATTGCATTTGAAGAGATTTTGTTAATTATATTAAGTACTTGTTCTTGCGAGCATTCTTTTATGGAAAATTCGGTGTTTGAGACTCGATTGGTTGTAAATTTATCTAATGTCTTTGCATTTGTTTTTTCATTGCCTGGCAATGTCATAAAAAAATCATTAATTTTATCAGGTTCTTGCAAATGAGGTGGTATATATCCGGAATTGTCTTTGCCCAAGGGTGATATTTTCTTAAAATGTTGCCACATTAAATTTGGCCTATTAGCATTTTTATTTACATAGAATGTTATATAAGCTTTTTGTTCCCTTTTTATACTCGCATTGGTAAAATTTTTAAGCATTTTATAATATGACCAACTTACATCACTTTTACTACTATGGGCTTTTTTTAACGCTTCGTCTCGTTTTTCCATCATAATTCGAATTACATCTGTTATCCATGGACGAGGATTGTTTTTTAGTTTAATGACTTTAACAGGAGCGTGTCTATCAAATAGATTTAGTACTTCACAGTTGAACTTAGCTATCATATCGTTAATGTTTTCTAATTCCCTAATTTTATTCCATGAAATAGCTTTCAAGTCTTCTCTAAATTCTTCCTCATTTATATAATTAAGACACCTTTTCGTGATAAATTTTCCCCCATCTTTTTGTTTTTTTATATCAAAGTCTGCTAATATTAAGGCATGATCACTTAAGCAAGCATTGTGTACTACTTTGATATTTTTACACAGTTTTGGGGTATCCGTTATTATTAGATCTAAAAGTGTTGCTGATGTTATTGTTACTCTTGTACACTCTTGAACTAGCTGTGTAAAATTTTGTTGGTCAAGGAAACTTAAAAAATCTTTTGCGTCTTTTCCCTTATTATTCAAAAGGTCAATATTAAAATCGGTTAACAGGCATTGAAAACTGTATGCTGACAAGGAGCTCAAAGTTTCGCTCAATTCCTCTATAGATTTCCCAATATTTTGTGTTTCGGGCCTATACGCAGTACCGATGGCTAAGCGAAGCCCTTTAATTCGTAGCTCAATCCACAGTTGTTCTAGAGATGTTATCTGATGCTGTATGATGTTAGTCCTGAAAGTTTTTTTTATATAAAAACCAACTCCACCTCCTCTTTTACCAGTAGATCTGGGTAAATGTTTAAAAATATACCCTGGTATTTGAAGCAAAGAGATATCATCTCCTTCTCGAATCCAGGTTTCATTTATGGCTAACACATCAGGCGAATGCTTTTGTATAGAAATAAAGAGTTCCTCTCGTCCAGTGTTAAGCGATCTAACGTTGAGCAAACCAAGTCTTATATATTCCGTCATTTAATTGTATGGATTTTATAATTATTGCGCAAAAATGAACACGCATAAAATAAGTAATGACTTTTCACTTTTCTCCTAATGTCCTTTTTAATGAAAGAATTTACTAACTTAGATATTATCAATATAGTTGTGCATAGAATTATGTAAATAAGCATATTTAGTGTCTTTTTCATTGTTATGGTTATTATGATTACACAAAAATACGTAGTATGTTTCTGAATATAGATACAGTAAATGTGCATTTTTAGTAGGAAAAATATGAATAATGTTGACAATAAAAACAAAGTAAGTATGTAACTTAAATGCAACAATAGATCAAACATGATCAATACTAAAAATACGCAATATATCTAATTCGGACTTGATTCTATGACTCGGTTTTCCTTCGTTTTGTTTTGTATATATCCTACCTTCTCGTGTCCAGGTAAACTTCCACTTAAACTTTTTTGCCGCAATTCGCGTCTTTTTAAACAATTGCCTGTTATTTTTTGTCAGGCGTTCATTGACATAAAACTTTCTAGGGTTTCCTGGAATATTCATATCCGCTGTGTCTGCACCACGCCGAATACGTGCTGCTCGTAGTAAGTCGTCCCGTAGAGATTTCCTCGATAATCTAACTACAATAGGTCGCGTTGCGTTCTCTCCTTCTTTTGTACCGTGCGCGGGCCCTATACGCTCTGCCCGCATGATGTCTCGATCGTCGATTTTAATATTGAGTTTTGCAGCTATCAGCATTACGATATGAGAAGGATTTTCACCTTTGGTTTCCGGAATGCCGGTGATATCGATATCATTGAGTAATAGATCTTGTTCCCTATCGTTAAGGTCTGCTTTAAGCTGATCTACAGTAGCTTCCAATGATCCGTCGCTGTTGGAAATATGATCTTCGAATCGCTTTTCTATGCATTCTAATCTGTTCTCGATCCCATCTATTCTTTCATTGCAAGCTAATAATGAAGACGATATACATGCCATTTCATTCCTGAACTCTTTTAGCTCATTCCGAGTAGCATACAATTCTTCCCGTATACATTTCAATTCGCTTATAATTGATGATTCTGACATTGTATTGCTAGGCGACATGAAAACGTCCAAGTTCGAAGCTGGCTGTTTACCGTCACGTACGGTGTTCAGTTTTGCAGGAGTAACGTCGCTATTTTTCCTTGGAACTTTTGACTTACATTCTGTACACGCCCAATTAGTAGGTACTTTGGATTTCTCTGGTAATCCAGCGCAGGCAAGATGAAATAAACCGCGGCATTTGCAGCAAGAAGCACCATCTCCTGAAGCCATAAATTTTCCACACGCAGCACATTTAGGCATTTTTAAAAAAAAAAATATTATTTATTTTGATATAACTAATTACAATGTATACGTAAACAACTCAATTTAAGACTTATGTCGTTTTCATACGGATACCATCATCGGAAAAAAAAATGGGACCCCACGGGAAGCACTACCTTTCAAACAAAAAAAATATAGAGATATGGTATCACGGACTTTTATGTAGAATTAATTAAGATGAACCAGGTAACCATACATTGTTTTTAATTTTAAGCAACTGTTTAGGCAGCACACGCAAATATTTCTGTTTTATGAAGTATTTTTTTCCAACTTGCTACACAATAGTTGTGATAGCTCGGTTAATATAGGTACATGTTATAGAAATAATTTATAGCCTATAGCACTCAGGAATAATGAAGCTTTGTGTCAGTTAAAAATAATTTAGAATTGGATTATGAGTTCCAGAGATTAACCCCTACATACAAGTAGTATTAGTATAGAAGTATAGATTTATAGCCTTCAGCACTCAGAAATCAAACAATCAAATTAAACAATCTAGCTGGACGTTTACATACAAACTTACAAATTTTACCCTTTATAATATTAGTATAGAAGTATAGATTTATAGCCTTCAGCACTCAGAAATAATGTAGCTTTCTGCTAGTTACGAAAATACTGCAAGGCTCTCACGTCCGCCAGCGTTTCTAACTCGTAAGAGTGTTCTCTGCATTCCGCACCTTGAGTAGTTCCCAATGAAATACGACGTCTTTCTTGATCAGGCGAGATATGCAGGTGGTCTTAGCTGCATAGTCTCGGATGTAGCGTCGAAAATATACCGTCAGACCCAGAAAATGTCTAACTTGTTTGACATTACCGGGAGGTGGTGCGTTAACTAGGGCTTTGATTTTCTGAGGGCTCGGCTTGACCTGACCCTGACTAATGACACGTAAGTATTCAACTTCTAAAGTGAAGTAAGAACAGTGGCGTAGCTATCGTAGGGCAGGTGGTGCTGTGCACCAGGGCCCCGGAGGTCAGGGGGCCCTCTAAACTAAACTTTAAGCTTCTGAAGCTAGAATAACACGACCCTGCGTACAAGATTTCTTATTTGGTGTCTATAATTATTAGTTAAAGAGGGATGGGAAAGAAGTGGTGAGGGCCCTATTCTTTTTCTATGCACCGGGGCCCTTCCTCACCTAGCTACGCCACTGAGTAAGAACATTTACTAAGATTAATCGAAATCGAAAAACTTGCCCCCGTTAGAGCTGTTAAAACTTCATTCAGTAATTGTATACCCTCTTCTATGGTATTGCTCATAATTAATGGTCAAACGAACTTACCTGTAAGTGAAGTTCGACCACAATTATGTGAGCAGCTTCATTCGAAGCGATTTACTTTTAACATATTGTAGATGCGTTCCCACGTATCAGCCTTGCACGGATTTTCAGAGGGTACCTTCATTTTTTTTTTTTTTTTTTTTGTTTACGTACCCCTCTGCCCGCCGGTTCGGTCTAATCTCTCTCGGACTCGTCATTTCGTTTAAAGTATTTCTATTCTTATTTCACGTAGCAGGGTAGGGTAAAGCATACTGCATGAAATTATTTCAACACTATTACGGGAGGGTGATTGTAAATCGCTTCGAATGAAGCTGCTCACATAATTGTGGTCGAACTTCACTTACAGGTAAGTTCGTTTGACCATTAATTATGTTTCGCAGCTTCATTCTTTGCGATTTACTTTTAACATATTGTAGGATGTTCAGAGAAGGTAACGTGAAATAAGAAAATAATAAACAAATGGAAATATATATATGTATATTTTACTATGTAGGTATATGCTTTATAAAAAAAAATTAAATAATCTAAATAAACATCTTAAAGTAAACTAAGAATAGAAGAAGCGAAATTATTTTCAACAACTTGTCTATTATAAAATTGAGCAAATACCAAAGAGGATTGACTCCAACCTGCGGTTTTTCTAATTAGTTCGATATTAACACCTAACCTTTTCGCAGCTGATGTAGCAGCATGTCGTGTGCTGTGTGCACTGAATATACTAGTGTCAATACCGCTGCGCTGAAGAGTATCCTTAATCCAGTGACTTAATCTTTGAGAGGATAATTTATGATGAGGTTTTCTGTAACTAATAAATAAAAAACTATTGTTTTGATTACGTAAAGATTTTGTTTTATTTAGGTACTCCTGCAGACTTCTAGCAGGACAAATTTCTGGATGAGCATCGTAAAATGGAATTTTAAGAAGTGGTTGAAAAGAATTTGGCTTCGAGGTTTTAATAAAATCGGGTATCTTAATCATAATGTCAATAGGAATATTAAAGATAATATTTTCAATTTTTATTAATGACAGAGTCTGTATGCGATGTGCAGTGACCAGTGATAACAAGGTTACAGTCTTTTTAGAAAGTGTTTCCAGATTAAGCTCCTCGTTTGGCCATTTTTCCGATAAATATTTTAAGACAATATTTGGGTCCCATGTAATATCGTACTTAGGATTGGTTGGTCTTAATCTGAAAACACCTTTCATAAATCTTTTTATTCGTTCATCGTCTAGGGTGTTACTACCTAAAAGTAGAGATAAGGCAGATTTGGTGGAATTGACAGTGCCATACTTTGCGCCACTGTCAAATATTTCCGTAAGAAAATGTAATATTATAGGTACTGATGGTTTCATATAATCGACATTATTTCGCGAACAATAAATTAACCAATTTCTTATTGAACAACCATATTGTTTATATGTATTATTACTAATCGATTCTAACATTATATCGACTGAACGAGGGGAAATAAATCTTCTTAATAAAGTTTGCCGGATAATTTCACGGCAATTAGGGAGAGACTTTTGTGAAGCCTGTGTGGTAATCTGAAAGGAGATAATATTAAATTAGGACTTGGTTCGAATTGTAAAATTTCGCCGATAGACAATTTCTTTATTAAAGGAAACCAAGCTTGAGTCGGCCAATAAGGAACCACAACGATTCCTTCTGCCTTATCATTAATAATTTTTTGCAACATTTTTAATACCAACGAGAACGGTGGAAATGCATAAAATTTAAGTTTATCCCAAGATATGGTAAAAGCGTCTATCACCCAAGCATCAGGGTCGTTTTTCCAGGCCACGTAAGTTTCACATTTTGCGTTACAACGACTAGCAAATAGGTCGACCTCGGGTTTACCAAATTTTTCTATAATTTGGTTATATTGACTAACACCAATTTCCCATTCCGTATCTCTAAAGTGTTTTCTGGACATAGCATCTGCTTTATCATTATTTTTACTACTGATATATGAAGCAAAAACTAACAATTTTCGTTCTTCACACCACTGCCAAATCATACGAGAGATTTTGTTCAAATGAGGAAATTGGACACTGCCCATTTTATTGATACAAGCGATGGCAGTTACATTATCAATTCGCAATAAAATTTCACAATTAAAAAGATCTTTACAAAAAACTTTTAAACCGAAAAAAGCTGCCATGAGTTCCAATTCGTTTATATGTAGATTTATTTCAAAACTATTCCAGAAACCGAATGCTGTTTCATTATTACAATATACACCCCATCCCGTGGTCGACGCATCTGAATATATTGCTTTACTATATTTATTATTTTTAAGAAGTGCACTACCGTGATCAATGTTTTCAATCCACCAATACATATCTCTTAATAAGTATGAGGGTATTTTAATAACTTGTTCGTAACTTGGGTTATTTAACAAACACAAGTATTTGTATCTTTCAAATTCTTTTGTATAAACCCAGGAATATTGTAATGCGGGGCAAGCAGATATCAGAACACCCAGAAATCTTGCGAAGTGTCTTAATTTACACTTTTTATGTAAATAAACTGATTAATTAGTTCCTTAATTTCAATTTTCTTACTTTCAGGTAACTTTAATTGCATGGATGAGGAATCAAACACAAAACCTAAAAATTTACATAACTTCTTCGGAACTAAGCAGCTTTTTTCATAATTAATTAAAAAACCTAATCTTTCCAGAGTGTGTTTTGTATATTTGATGTTATAATTACATTCAGTATAATTTCTACCGACACAAAAATAATCATCTAAATATAAAACGGACAAAAATTTTTTTGAACGAAGAAAATGAGAAACAGGTTTTAATAATTTTGTAAAAACATACGGAGCAGTACTAAGTCCAAAAGGTAGACAATTAAATTCAAATAAAGTTCCATTGTATTGGAAGCGAAGATATTTACGATGAGATTTATGAACAGGCACTAAAAAATAAGCATCTTTTAAATCGATAGATGCCATAAAACAATCCTTTGTGACTAATTTTGCTGCCGTACGGTAGTCCTCCATCTTAAAGTGGGTATTCTCAACAAATTTATTTAAACATTTTAAATTTAGAATAAAACGATTATCGCCGTTCGGTTTAGGCACGAGAAAAATTTTTGATAAAAATTCGTCTGGAACGTGATCACATTTTGAGATAGCTTTTACCTTAAGAAGCTTATTTATACATTTATTAAAATTAACACGTTCTTGTACAGACTTTGTTATAACTTCTGGGGAAATAGATTGTGATGGCGTACACATAAAGGGTATTTTGTATCCTTGAATTATTGAAAAAATATAACGGTCGCTCGTTACCGTAGACCACTGGTCTTTAAAGTATTGCAACCGACCTGCGTACCGTACCTCGGTCTGCATTAGCGTCGTGTTCTGCGCTGCGGCGGGGGAGACGGCGGTTGCGGGGCGCGAGGTGCACGGTAGCTGCGCGTGGCGGTGGGCGGCGGCGGCGGCGGCGGCGGCGGCTGACGTGCTGGCCCTCGTGCGCGGCCTGCATCGGCTCTGTATGTTACCTTCTGTTCCCGATGCAGGCCCCGAGAGTTTAAACGTGTTCTGTAATTCGGTTTAGATACGAAATTGTTTTTATTGAACTTTTGACGAAGCGATTCGCCTGACTGTTGAATTGTTTTTGCGGTTTTTAACCGCTCTGCTAAATTGGTACCGAATAAGTAATCGTCTCGGCCAGTTTCCATTAAGGTATCCTTGAGGTTCGAGTTGACGGCTGAGATCACAAAATTCCTTCTCAATTTCGTGTCACTATTATGCACTTCGCACAAAATGCGACATGCATCACTGATAGGTTTAAGTATTTTTAATTTATGTTCTTTGTTTGCAATTGATATAATTTCGTCTATGGCCTGCGACAGCGCTGACAACGCAACACCAACTTGTTTCTGTCTATCCAATAAAGCATGGTCTCTTTTAACAGTGGCATCGGTTAAAGCCGCCTTCGCCTCGGGGTTGAGTATTGGTGCAACTAGCATTTTACAATTATCCGGAACCATATATTCACTGAGAAGTTTTTCTTTAGTTTCTTTAGGCAAACCCTTCCCTAAGATATTTTGCCATCTATCCGCAACGTCCTTGTGCATGCTTTTACCGAAACATGTATTTGGCTTCAGGGTATCACCGAGTAATTCCAAAATATCTGAGTCCAACTCTTCGGCATCTGCAGAACGCTGTGGTGTCATAACAGCTGGCGGTGTGGCCGGTAAGGGTGAAACGATTGGCATAACTTGTGCCATATCATGGCCCATTCGGTAGACAGAACTTCTTGGCGAAGAAACTGTTTCAATCGTATTACGATTAGGACCTGCAATATGCAGAGTAATAAGTTTTTGTACATATGAAATGTATAAATATACATTCATTTAGCGTGACAGATACAACCCAGGATAGTTGTTCGCATCACTTAGTACATGAACTTACTTTCATCCAACGAAGAGTCTGACGACGAGCTGAGTATGCGGCGGCGTTTCGGCCGTGATTTTTCAGCAACTTCTTGTAGTTTACGTTTTCTTCCCATAGTTTAGAGACGTGCGTCGGCTTCGACACGGAAACACATAATGACGAGTCCGAGAGAGATTAGACCGAACCGGCGGGCAGAGGGGTACGTAAACAAAAAAAAAAAAAAAAAAAATGAAGGTACCCTCTGAAAATCCGTGCAAGGCTGATACGTGGGAACGCATCTACAATATGTTAAAAGTAAATCGCAAAGAATGAAGCTGCGAAACATAATTAACACATCATCGAGATACACCAAGACATTACCCGCCGCAATATGCTCACGAAATGTGTTAGTAATAATACGTTGGCACACAACTGGCGAGTTAGTTAAACCGTAGGGCATAAGCAAGTACTCGAAATGACCTTCGGGAGTTACAAAGGCTGTTTTACAAATAAACTCATGACTAATATGAATCTGGTGAAAACCAGTAGCCATGTCAAGGCTAGTGATCTACCTCTACGTACGTCCGTTCCTTAAACGTCAGTCGGTTTAGCGCTCGATAATCGACAAATATCTTGTCGCTTCCATCTTTCTTTTTTACAAGGATAATGGGGCGGGCATACTCACACTTTGAGTCTCGAATAATAATACCCTTGTCCTTAAGGTCATTTATTGTGTCGCGAACTTTAAGTTTCTCTGAGTGTGATAGTCCGTATGGTCGGTATGCAACAGGAGTGTTGTCTATGACGCTAATGTGCATCTCACCCGAGGTTACAGTAGTTGATTCTGTACCCGAAATAAAAACTTTAGAGAACTGTTCAACTAATGTTGTCTTAAATTTTTGCGATTACACATTGAAATAAAACTAGTTATAACGGATTTGAATTGCGTATATTAATGCTGCCAGTCGCCGCTACTCGTTGGCACTTTGCAACCGTAACTGCCCGCTGCGACACAGCATTATAATCTGAAATAATTCATTAACGATTTAATTAATATCATAACTGTCCAATCGATTTTATGATTTATATTTTTTAGTTTACTATTTTATAACTAGATGGCGCTAGTAGTACATTGAATCACGCTATCGTTTGGTTTGGTCAAAGTTATATAGTATTAGTATTAAGAATAACTAAATTCCTGTACGTTCCGGGAAGTGTGTTTCATTTTAGCATACATATCTCTATGATCTCTATCCCTGGCTTTGAGTAAACACATCAGCAATAACCCTTACGTTTAAAA